>NW_026557987.1:3206966-3491337 GCF_026930045.1 Uloborus diversus | reverse complement strand
ACCCGATTTTAGGATTTCTCTCCAACCAGTGATAGAGAAAACTTAAAATTTTGGCAGTGTTAAAAATCTAACCACATTGCTTAAAAATTACTATTTTATTTACAGCATGATTTGCACTAAAAATATTTTTTAAATTTGATAATGAAACCTAGATTTTAATTCTTATTTCTAACATTGGGTCGGCAAACATGGTGCAACTCAACTCTGCTTCACTAACCGAACTGAACTGCGGAGGTAATAAAGTGTAAGTTTACACAAAACTTTATGCAGTTGCGGATGATAACATAAGGTTACGGCAATTTAAAATCCACAAAAAAAAATTCTAAAGCAGACACTTGCATACATATATTTTTCGGACCCAGTATTATGAAGAAAAAAAAAGGGGGGGGGGGGAGAGAAACCTATAAAGTAACATTTTATGTACCTTCAGAGATGATAAATCCTAAACTTCAAATGTACTAATGCAAAAATATAGAAAGAAGAAAACTATTTGGTACATACTACAGAACATGGGATGGGTTCTCTATAAGAAAAGTGTATGCCCCATGAATAATGATTACAAAGAACTCGAAACTTATTTTTCAGTTTAGCAATTAAGACTTGAAATCACTAAATTTTGAGTGTAGATCTGATAATGTAAAATTAAACACAACAGTAACAGCTTTAAATACCTAGGATTATGGTAAATGAATAAAAATAATATCTGATTGGAACACGACAGAAAAACAAAATTATATTAGAAGTTTTAAATTATTATTATTGCATATTTATTTTTTGAATACTTAAGAAAAACAGAAACAGAACACAAAAGGTATAAGTATTGTGCATCTTTTTTACAACACATATTCTTTTACCATTTCATCTCTTAATGATCTTATTATTTTCAAGAAAACAGTCATAAAAAGGCCTATTTTTTTAATTCAAGAAAGGTGTTTGCAAAATATGCAGATTCATTTTCCATTTTTTTTTTCTTTTAATTTTTAGCTCTAACCCAAAAATATCATGAGCAAATTACAATTCAATATCGGATAATTTTAATTATAAAACAGCATTTTATTACTTTTATTTAAAACTCAAGGATAAATTTTTACAGGTGTGAAAATTCATTAACAAGTTTTGTGAATAAATAAAAAAATAAATAAGGCTGGAAGGAACCTTAGTACATAAATTAAAAAAAAAAAAAAAAAAATATATATATATATATATATATATATATATATATATGTATTCAATGAGGTAGGTACCAAGTAGCAATATCAATTATCTAATGTCTAATAAATTGCAAAAAGATATGATAATGTCACTTATAAACGAACTTTTTAACAATAATAAATGGCATCGTTTTATCACATTTCTCACATTAAAACCAAACATTCAAACAAGGAAACCACGCTTGTAAAATATTAAAAATCAGAACAGGTTTGCCAACATTAGAGAAACAATTTAAAGAGCATCTATGATGATTTTGAGGAGTGATTTGCAATTTTGCTGAGCAGTTCAACATTGTGTTTTAAAATCATTTTTTAAAAAACCTAAAACCATGAAACTTCAAACATTTTCTACATATGGTGCTTGTGTGGCTGTCTGTATTACCTGGGTCTGCTGATCAGGAAGTTTTATTATTCAAAATACTACAAAATGCAGATATAAAGGCATACTATTATAGAAATAAAAGAAGTTTACCAAAAAAAAAACTATGAACAAATGTAATACAAGTATAGAGTATTTCCAATGTCTTTTGACAAGATTTCATTAAATTAGCTGCCTCAAATATTGTCCCTTCATTTCTTTGAAAATAAATATTGTAGCTGCACTTTTTTTCATGAGGTTTTAATTTTCGTGAGCTCATCTCAATCACTAATACTTAAGCCATACCAAATATTTCAACCTTATTCATATAACATACTTGCCAATTCTACTGTTTTTAATGGGAGATTCCCGTTTTTTGCTTCCATCTCCTGATTTCCTGTTTTTTAATTTTCTCCCGTTTTTGCAGTTTTTTCAGTCAATCATCAAAAAGTTTCACTTTCTTCTCAGTAGATGGTGCCTTTTTCTATTCTACCAATGTCAGGGAATAAGAATTTTTCCAAGTAATAACTCATTTAGTAAAAAATAGTTTTTTGGAAGCTTCCCACATTGCATGTTCAACGAAGCACGTGCTTTGCCGAAAATGGCAGCAGATTTCAATCTTTTTGCATCTTGAAAATATTTCAATTATTTTGAAAGAGTGAAGTTATTTTAACGTGTGCTACCATATACCTACTTATTTTATATTTTATTTTCATTATATATTGATTTTTTTTTTTTTTCGGATTTAAGTAATTAACTTTTTGTAGTTACTTTTTTGGTGGAGACTGGGTAATGTACGAAACTTTAAGCAAATTCACTCCTTATTATTTTGTTTTTCCTTTTCAGTATATTTTTCTTGCTGCTACCAATTAGCTTACATCTGCAAAAAATCCCCATTTCACTTTGAATTTAGTATTCATGTTATTAAAAAGCACAATTTAATCATTCTGTTGTGAAGATATGTCGCAAGTGACGTACCTAGATAACTCTAGTGGTACCTCCTGTTTTTTTTTTTTTTTCTTCGAAGGTTGGTAAGTATTATATAATCAACCTTTGGCTCTGTTCACATAAAATTCACGAAATTTTCATCTCACAAAATCTTTGATAGCTTGATTTTCGCGAAAATTATGGCTCACGAAAATGAGTCCTTTTACAGTATATCTGGGATGGGTAGATGCAGACAAGTCATTTATGAGCAAAAAACAAGCTGTTTTGAATGAACATCGTTTAACTGAGTTTTTATAACAATTTAATTCATTTTAGTATTGCTTTTATAGTTCTATCCCTTTTTGTGCTTTGCAGATCAAGTAGTCAGTGCATTTATTTTAGCCTAATACTACACTGTATAGTAGGGGAATGTGGGGCAAAGTGAAATGGCAAAATATTTTCAGAACTTGCAGCATCACCAATCTAGAGATACTTTATCTACATTCATATTGTTAATTCCAATCCAAACAGCTCTAAAGATAATATAATAAAATAATACAAGTCATTTTCAAAATTTGTTACACATATTTCAAGATTTTGTGGTTTGCCAAAAATAATTTTTGCTATAATAGGGATACAATTTTTGAAAATAATATTTTAAGTACTAATTGAGATCTACTGGTATCCAATGCAGTACTTAGGCATATTTTGATTTTGCACAAGGTGGCTAGTGGAACATGAAATGGTTCACTTTATTTACTTATTCAATCATTTATGTATTTAATCACATATGTATAAATTAATTAATTCATTAATTTACATTCCTTCATGCATTAGTTCACTAGTTCACTCGTTTATTGTTTCTAACATATTTATTTATTGGTTTATTATTTTATTATTTATTCCTTCTTTCTTTTATTTACGCAGTCATTGGATCACAAATGTTTGCAACAATCAAATAGAAAATATTTATTAGGAAAATATTTTATTTTTCACTTGGCTAGATGAAAAAAAAAGTGAAAATTTTCCGTATTTTTCTAAAAAGTAGATTTACTGCCAAAAATAAAAAATACTGTTTCAATTCAAAATACATTGTTCCTTTTTTATGTTCTGTAATTTTCAGAACAAATTTCCAATTTGTTTATTTAAAAAAAAAAGAAGAAGCTATCTTAATTATTTGACTTTTCCCCACATATCCCAACATTGAGAGTGATGATTTGTAATTGTTTAAAAAAAATTAAATAATTTTTGGTGTATCGCAATTTAATGAAACTTTCACTGGTGATGAGATCCAGTTTCATCACCTTCATTTGAGTTTTGGTTAGTTGAAAAATTATGCAATATTACTCTTTTATTCTGCACAAGGAATGTTTTAATTTATGTTGTTGCTTAAAAGTTTGCTGCAACTGCACATTTTTAAGTACCAGTTTTTTAAAAATTAGTTTGCATTTAGCTTAATTCATACTTTTTATTTTTAAGAAGAAATTATAACTCTGCCAAGGCTACCAAGAGTTGAAAAAAGTTAAGAAACCCTGTGATATTAGCATGGTTTCTTGTTAAGTTCTTTTAAATAATTATTTTAAATAATAAATGATCAATAAAGGCATTTAAAAAACATGAATAAATTATATCAACACATGAATAAACTTTCTTTCACAAGGACTAGTAATGAAAAGGAACTTTTATTTAAAACAAAGCTTTTGATGAGATAATTTAACACATTTCTCTTTTAAATCCTTACTAACATAGGATCTGATAAAATATGTAAGAAGCAGAGTCTAGAAACTAAACCTTAGTCACCATTAATAGCAATTCCTTTCTAATTTAGCAACAGTCGAACATTGTTATCACATTACCATCAAGACTATCAACTAAGTGTCGTCATAGCCGAAACAACGTCTTGACCAAAATAGTTTAAAAGTACATAATGAAGAAATATTTTACAATACAATGAGACTTAATAACCTAATTAATATTTTGATGTTACGAATTAAACTCGACTAACACAGATTTGAATTATTGGCACATTGGCCAAAGGCTAAAATTATAAAGAAAAAAAACTTCACTTTTTTTTCCACTTCACTAAAATATTTTCCAATGAGGATTTGCTTACTTTTTAAATAACGATTGAATTAATTGAGGCAGTGAGAAGCAAAGGGATGCAAGTGGCAAACTTAAAAATTCGGAGATAACCAGTACAAATGGTAGGTGAACCTCTCCTCTGTCTTGGGGCAAGAGATTGTACTAGTAGCCCTGGTAGGTGCTGCTGTACAGCATGGTTTAGAAAAAAATGTCAATGAAAGTCGACCTAGGATGTTATCTTTAAATGTGTTTTACTCAAAACTTGCAAATGTCCACTTACATCCCTTTGCTTCTCACTGCCTCAGATACTTTCTTACAAAGTTGGTTTTTGACTGAAAAGAAAATACACCATTTATCAGTGAGGAAGAAACCAATTGAAGAATTCTTCACGTCTCCCCACATCTGAAACATGAAAGATCATTTTCAAACTTTTTTCTATACAGTCAAGTCCCATTACAACTGCCGTAACGGAAATTTCGCTGTAACGGATTACAAGTAACATGGCAATTAAATTGGGACAGAAAATGTATTTCATTGAAAAGAATCTTTCTTTTTATTGGTACTGTCGGCCCGTTTAATCGGGTAACGAATAAACAAATACCACTCTTATACGAATGAAACCTCTCCCGGAACCGAATATTTCCCCATAGATTAAATGTTAAAGATCTTCGTTAATGGGACAATTTCACCCGATAATCGAATAATATTGATCAGCTATTTTTTACTCAGAAAATTTTTTGTATACATCAGAAATAAATTGAGTAAGGACAATTATTGACGTAAAAATATAAAGTAAGATTTTTTGCCGACAAAGGGCGAACAAACAACATTCATATTCCATCAAAACATTTCCAATATTCTACCGAATTTCTTTCGTCTTTGTCATTAGATAACGCAGTCCACAATTAAATGAAAGAACACGAGAAATATACATTTTAGACGATAATAAATTGATAAACATTAACGGTAAAGCACAGTAGACAAGGAGGGGAAAAGGGGAGTAAGAAATATATTCCCAAAACACCTTGAGTGAGCAATCCAGTATTACGGAATGTTTCACAAAAGAACACTGAAAAAAAGTACCAAAACAGCTTTCCTAACTCAATTGGTAAGTTACTTTTTGTAATTCTCATATGTACTTGTAATATACATACTAATTATTAAACTATTTTATTGTTTGCTAAACTTATTTCAAAAACTTTTTGCCAGTAACATTTATTATTTCCTTTTTATAGCTATTGGTTTTGAAGTCAAGTGTTTTGTCAATTTAGAAACAAAGAAAATTTCTCCGCTTAATCAAATACCCTGCTTAATCGAATAAAATTTCTTTTATGCGGGGCCGAAAGTATTCATTGTAACGGGATGTCCTTGTATTTTATAACAACTTTAACAAATTTCTATGCTTAAGCACACTTTTAATACTGAATTTTCCTTGTAAATCTAATAAAAGGCTCAATATTATCTCTTTGTCTTGAAGAAGTTTGCTATGACCAACTACAGCTGAAGGTAGATACACTGTTTTCCTTCCCCTGCTACTTCCCTAGTTCAGTTTAAAATTCCCCTGCCTTTCTATTGTCCCCGATGTAGAAGATGAAAGTTTCAATTTCAGAATTGATACGCATCAGCTATAATAACACAAGTATATTATTGCTTGTCAGAAATTCCTACACAACGAATGTTTTCATTATTTTATTGAGAATATTTCAAGTGTGAGGAAAAAATCAATCCTGTCTAAGCACAAAAAAGGGTCGTGGTAGCCGGAATTTCCCAATAAAACAATGCCGTGAAATCCAGAGTCACTTAACTTTAAGAATATATGCCGTATGTCCAGGACTTTTGAAAAACTGACATGACATACAGAGTGTCATGAAATACAGGTATTGTGATAACAAGGTTTGACAGCATCTAATCAAAATGCGTAAATATTACCACCTAAACTATTCGAAATTGTGAAGCCTTTTAAAATTTGAATACATTATTTACTTGCAGCTGTGACCAGTTGAAGATCAAAATGTTGAACCAAGCTCAAAAATTAATCAATAATATTTATGAAGGGGGGGGGGGATACCTAAGAATGTTTTATCACAGTTAGCAGATTTTCACACTATATAAGATTATTTTGATTAAGTATTTTTATGCATTCCTATTACCTTGTTACACAGATGAAAAAATGAACAAATATTATTACTATTATTTTTCTAAAAGCATTCAGACAAAATTAAGAATTTACGATCTAAACTTAAAGGGATAATAAACGACTTGAAATCATTTCCTTTCATATTTCTTTCACCTTGATCCACAGATGAAAATATGAACAAATATTATTATTATTATTATTGGAGCATTCAGTTAAATCTAAGAATTCACGCATAGTTAGGAGTAATTTTAAGAGATATCAAATGACTAGAAATCATTTTCTTTTTATTTTTCATACCTTGGAGTCAAGGGCTAGTGAGACTTAAAATCTATAAATAAAGCCCTGTCTCAAGTTCAACTTGAACTAAAATTTAACGATATAAAAATGAAAATGCAAGAACAATGACGATTAATTTTCCAGATTTGTCAGCAACGAGAATAAAATACATAATCTAATCTTAAATTATGTCATTTACTGACAGACTTCTATAAAAATGTATAAGGTTACATTTGACATGAAATTAATGAAATAGCATACTACAAAATTATACTTTTGTGTGTGACAAAAAATACATGAAATTATTTTTAAGTACATGTGAATTAATTTACCAATGAGTGGTTGAAAAAAAAAAAAAAAAACAGAAAAGGAGAACAGCAAATGAGAAAATATTTAAACAATATTCATGGCACTGATCCTCCCTTGATTAACAACAAATAAAACATGATTTCATAATTATTTTGAAAACATAAATTTAATAATGAATGATATATAACTAAGTTCAAACTGTCTTTATAAAACTATAAACTTTTATCACTGTGTGGTGATAATATTAAAAGGGTTATTTAAGTCATCAGAAATTGAATATTTTTATTCTTTCACAAGAAATTTTTCCCAATAATATGATTTATCAAAGTTAGTGCTCTTTAAAACTGCACAAAATAAAAATTAATTTCTAATAATTTTTATTTTCAAAAGAGTTCCTAAATTCTAATAATTAATGATTTAATATCTCAAAAGTCTTACCTTAACATTCAAACAAAAAATAACTTAAATTCATTTAAAATACTTCATTACTTTAACATCTTTCTTTTTTTTAAGTTTAAACAGTATTTTAAACACGATAAAACCTAACAGGACTTTTAAAATATATTTTTAAATATTCTTTTAAAGGGCTTTAATAAAATTTTCATTTCAACTGAGACACATCACTGAAATGTTATTTGACTAATATTTTTGAAAATATTGGAAATATACAAATCATTTAATAAATTTTTTGAAAGATTTAATTTTAAAAAAGATTTTTAGTTAAAAAAATTACATTTAAAAACTGTTCATTGCTAAACCGATAAAAAAAAAAACAATAATAATATAGCAAAAATCAGACTTTCCTCTTTCACATTGTGTACTAAAATTGAAATAACTCAAAAAAAAAAAAAAAAAGAAGAAGAAGAAGAAAGGAAAGGAAGGAAGAAAAAAAGCTGGGGAATGAGAGGATTTTGTGATTCCCCAAGCAGAATAAATTAAAAATTACTGCTCAAAACTATTTTCAAACAGGCAGATTTCAGTCCCTTAAGAAATTATTTCTGAATTAATGTCTTTTAAAGAGCATGAGCGTAACTTTGAGCTTCTTGGAACTAGACTGCAGCAAGTTTCAACTTTCACACAAATAAAAACAGGAACAAAACAATTGCAACAAAATTATAATATAATGAGGACCTCCTAATTTGACTACATGTATGAATAATTAGCAAAAATATCTCAAAAAAATAAAAAATAAAAAGAAATTTGCCTATTTTACAAATAAATACATTACAATATATTAATTACATAAATTTCAATCACTAAGAAACTAGAAGAGGCATCTTTCACCAACGTATCTGATCCTTGTACTGGTCGTAGACACTCCACCGTTTCAAGGTCTCGTAACCAAGGACTACAAAAAAGGAAGAAAAGAACGTCTGTATGATACGTGCGGAAAGACCTTTGGATAGAAATAAGATGCCTTCCTCAAACCAAATTTTATTGAGGGCACTAGAAAAAGAATTCATTCGGTGAACCTGCAAAAACAAAAAAATAAAACATCAAAGTCATATGAAATTAAAGTCAAGGGAGTTCACAGCATTTTAAAAATACTTAACAAATCAATTCCTTATTTCTTTTTCAAGGTACAGTACAAAAGTGCCAAGAGTTATTATTTAGAAAGTTTAAAGATTGCTGCACTTTTACAGCAATGCTCCAATATAAGTCAGCCTGCTTAATCGGGCAATAGATACACATACTTGCCAACCTTTGAAGGAAAAAAAACAGGAGATTTTACTAGAGGTATATAGGTGATTCACCATCGACATATCCTCGCTGCAGAATTTTAAAATTATGCTTCTAAATAACATAAATACTAAATTTAAAGTGAAATGGGGATTTTTTGCAGATGTAAGGCAAATTGGTAGTAGCAAGAAAAATATACTGCTAAAGAAAAACTAAATAATAAGGAGTGAATTTGCTTCAAGTTTCGCACATACTTCAGTCTCTACCAGAAAAGTAGCTACAAAATTTAATTACCAAATTCCGAAAAAAAAAGGGGGAAATCGATATATAATGAAAATACAATATAAAATAAGTAGGTAAAGGGTACCGCATGTTAAAATAACTTCGAACATTCAAAATAATTGAAATAATTTCAAGATGCAAAAGGATTGAAATCTGCTGCAATTTTCGGCAAAGCACGTGCTTCGTTGACCATGCAATGTGAAAAGCTTCTAAAAAATTATTTTTTATTAAATGAGTTATTAATTGGCAAAATTCTTATTCCCTGACAATGGTAGACTAGAAAAGAGCGCCATCTATTGAGAAGAAAGTGAAAATTTTTGATGATTGACTGAAAAAACTGCAAAAACGGGAGAGAATCGTAAAAAACGGGAAATCGGGAGTCTCCCGTTAAAACCAGTGGAGTTGGCAAGTATGTAAACAAATACCTTCCTTACAAGAATACAGCTTTCCAGAACTGAATATTTTTCCACAGATGCTATGTTAAACAATCCCTCTTTAAACGATCGAATAATTCTGCCGGATAATAGAATAAGACTGGTTTGCTTTCCCAAACATTTTTGTTATAATTTTTTTAAAAAGAAATTTAAAAAGAAATCAAGTAACACAAAATGACAAAACAGAGCGATTGTTTTTAAATTTTTTAATATTAGAATGATGGGAGTACATAGTGGAGAGTTCTTTTAATGTTTTGAATGTGGTGATATTTCTTCACACAAAAATCAACAGCCAGAATGAAATCCATTGACCCGGGAATAATAAGCACTTTGAAAATTTAAGCGGGGGTTTTAATTTTTTTTATAATTTCGAAAGAGATATAAAAAAATACAGTCAAAAAACTTTGCATAAACAATCACTTACTATGAAAGTTTTTAAAAAGTTATGCAGGGAAAAGTGGTGCTAAAGCAATGTTTTTTCAACTCAAGTTCTAAGCTATGCGCATTTTTTAATTTTTCACAAGTACTTATAATTTAAACAAGTAATATTATATTACCTTGTTGTTTATTGAGCTTATTTCAAGAACTTTTTACCACTAACAATAATAAGGGTTGGTAAAGCTTTGAATTATCGTCCAGTCCAAAACTATATTTTTGCTGAAATTGTATTTGTTAGCATAAAACAAAAATAATCTAAAATCTATAAAAGTAAATATTTTATAAATTAAAAAAAATAAAATGTGAACAATCAAATATGTATTTAAAAACATATAAAACCTATATGTTTTTAAATACATATTTGATTGTTCACATTACAGCTGACTCTAATTTTGAATATGTGTCTTTTATGTATATATTTTTTGTTCTAAATTTTTTTCTTAATGATTTTCATATTGTAAGTTAAAAATAAACCAAATATTTTTACTGAATGTGGACTAAACATTTTTATTTTTAGATCTAATTTATTTAGATAAATATTGTGAACACTTCGATTGACAAGTTATTTATTTATTTTTTACCAAGTCACATTAAATACATTAATACATTTTAATACTCAAAATTTATTTTATATTCAGTATACCATATGAAAACACTAAGCAGGCTGTAAGAAAATATAATGTCTCAGCCCACCAAAGCATTATTTGCTGTTTACCTAATTAAAACACAATGTACACAAAAGACTGAAACATAAAATTAATATCATTAATTAGTGGAAATGCTTTGGTAAAAACTTGAATACATTTGTACTTAATGGGTGTGTATATATTTATACGTACACACATATAAACTAATACATGCAACTCTAAAATTCTAAGAAAAAAAAACAACTTTCTGTTTCAAATCTTGCAATTTACAAAAAAATAAATAAATAAATAAATAAAAAAAATCCAGTTTCTGTCAACAATATTTATTGAACTTTTTACAAAAATCACATCTTATTCAAAAGTAAACATTGAATGATGATTAGAATAATTTGGATAATTTTTGGTGTTTTGAACAAAGAAAGCTCATGGCTAATCTTTTAAATAGGCTTAAAAGTTTGGTGCATAATTCTGTTAAAAAGAAAATAATATGGATTACACATTTATATATTAAAATAATTAACATTTTTTATGTTCTCTATGAAAATATAACTAGTAATCTACATTTTAATATGTAAAAAATCGATTTTTCTATTTTTTCTGGAAAAAAAAAAGATATAAAAAAAACTATTTTCCCCACCACCTCAAATTTTTGGAAATTTTGCATCTGTATTAAGAATGCAAAAAGAAAAAGTAATCCAATACAAAGAACAAATTGTTGTGAATGACATAAAGATACAACTTCATGAAAATAATTTAATTATACTTCCCAAAAAAAAATCTACAATTGGTTAGCGGGAATATAACTATAGTCCGATCCCGCTACAACGCGATCCAACTTACGCGAAATGGCTATAATGAGAGTTTTTCATGAGTAATGAATTTTTTATTGCGGACACAAATTCCTCGACCGCAACATGAATTTTTTTGAAAATTAGCAGCCGAGCGTTAGAATGGACTTTGTTGACACTAAATTTTGGTTTTGTGAATGGACTTTCATCATCGCTTTAGCATCACTGAAAGCGGAAGTTCACACACTGCATTAGTCTAAACAACGTTTTGCTTTAGTTTATACAAATAACCTCTCCGATTCTTAACATGTTTTTTTTTCCCTTCATTCTGCATAATGAACGTTGATAAAATGGAATGACTCCCAAACACGCGTTTTCATTTTAAGTTCGTGAAAGTGGAAAGATAAAGAGAAAGTTTCTGAGCATTAAAGAACAGGTCAAGATTCTCGATATGGTTGAACAATTAAAAAGTGCTTCGAAGGTAGCACGACAATTAGATATGAGTGAATCTTCGATACGACTCCATTAAAATTCAAGAAAAGGAAATCCGTAAAAGTTCAGAACTTAGCTTTAATACTGAAGCTGGCGGAGTAGTGTCTGAGGAGCAAAATACAAACATCATGAAAGTGGAAGCTGCTCTTTCATTGCAGTTAAAAGTCTGAAAGAGGGGTGTTCCCACACTACATAAACCATCATCTTCATCATTTTAAAAATTATAATTAAGTTTACAATGTCTACTGTTCAGTGCTATTATAATGCAGTAATGTACTTAATGTAAGTGCCGTACTGTTTTAATTCATGTCTCTCATTGATTGTTGATTTTGTGCATCATAACAGTAATTTATGTTAAATAGTAACGCTTTTTCTAAAATACAGTAAAAAGTCAGTTTTTTATAAAAGATATGGTAATATATAGTTGAGAAATGGTTTGAAACAATTTGAGGGGTGTTAACACATGTCTGAAATAATTGGGCATGCTTATAAAAAATTTCTAAACAGACTTAGTTCCACAACGCGAAATTTCGACTTGCGTGAGGGGTCTTGGAACGCATACCCCGCGTAAGTCGGGACTCGACTGTACATTTATCCACTATAATATTAAAATCTGTTCGCGTCCGTCTGTCTGTCTGTCTGAAGATTGATCTTCTCGAAAACCACTGCGAATCGGGAGTCAAACGAGATACCGATCAATTCGAAATTTTCCAAAGAAAACAATAGGACCAATCTCATAATTGTACGACTTTAATTCGCAGAGATATTAATTAAAACGTTAATTAACATTACGTTATTCAGGAATATTTATTTCTTTCCTGTTGCCATTTTGCATATGGGTGAGCAAATAAAATTTTAAAAATTGTTTTAAAAAAGATTTTTTTGGCTGCTGTCCAAATCTTAAAACAACGTTTCCATCTAGAATTTCATGTTAAATTAGTTTAAAATTGATTGCACTATTCGGACATAGCCTTTATTTTATCGTCTGTCTTTTTTTTAATTTTTACATTCAATGTTCTTAACTCTTTTCAGCAGAGGAAAGTTGTTTCTTTAGCTGTGTTTATTGATTGTAGTGTAAGTTTATGGTTCACCGGCCTCATATTTTGGTACATTAATTATGTGTGACTAATTATGTTTATTTTGTTGGACCTTTTCCCGTCCCATGGGTGAGTTTTCGAATTGTAATAACTCTCTTTTTCCTTCCTGTTTCTATTTTTCAAATACAGTTTGCATCGTTAAAAGATTGTTTGGATTTCTTTAAGTGAAATAGAGTTGAACAAAAAAGATTGTTTTTAAGGATTTTAACTAAAGCTAAATTGGAATCTGCTGACTTGGTATTAAATTAATGCTTATTGGTATTTATTTAGTCTTGGTGCTTTAATTTCACGTAATCAACCAAAAAGTGTGTGTCATTTTATGTAAAAAGCTGATTGTAATTGTACATAAATATTTCAGACATAGGCTATCAGATGTAATTCATTTTAACGTGAGCACAGATTATAGTTGATAATGCATATATTTTCATCTTTTGTGCTAATTGAAAATACCCATAACTTGTGTCATTGATAAATATGATTAACGTTAAAGAGATTTTTGCCAAAAATATGCTCTGCTGGTGTTTTGCAAACCTTGCATTACGCGTATTTATTTACTCCTTAGCGCTTTAGAAACTGATGTCAGAGTAATACAAAAACATCGATTGGACATCTCTTTCATTTTTAAGTAGCCCGTGCAACGCCGGGCACGCAGCTAGTATTGTAATAAAATATGTTTCCAGTATAATATAATTTTGGGAAAAAATATTTTTGTCTACTTGGCTTGTATGATCTGTAAAAAAAAATAAAATAATATGAAAAATGATAAACAGAAAGAAGGTGTGAAAAGACTGCTGGAAATCCTCAGCAATGGGAGAAAATTATGAATATATTTTTAACATGTAAACAAAGAAATTAAAATCAGCAAAAAATACTATCAAAGCATAAAAACTGAATGAAACTTATGATTCAAAGTAGGGATGGCCAACCTGCAGCACCTGAGGCACTGAGGGGTATTTAAAGCGGCATGCAAATAAATATTGAATTTTTTCTAACTGTTTTCAGGAACTTTGTCAAAGCCTGAAAACCACATTTGAAAACCATTAAAATACGATTTGTGGTTAATTTATTCTTAATGACACATATCATGATGAATGAAATGGTGCCAAAAATATGGTCCGTTTAAAAGCTCTGCCTGGAAATATCATATAGATAGCATGGGCCAGGAGGTTGGCACACAAATTATGTCTGCAGAATTGCAACTATGGTAAGTGATCCAAATTACATTGAGTTTAGAAGTAATTTTCAATGTCTTTTCAAATTGATTTGGCCGTTTGGTATTATAGGTTAATATCAACATATCTTTGTGAACAAATGTTTTCTATTAAGGAACAACAAATCAAATAAATGTTCAAGATTAATTAATATGTTTCATTTTCTTCAAGGTGTAACCTCAATATTTTTTTAGCTAAAAAGCTACAAATTCATAAGAGACATTGACTACAAACTGTTTAACAATTCTCTAGAATTGTTTCAATTTACTTTTCTTTTAATTATATGCATAAAGTAACTGACTAAACCTTTAAAAATGTTCATTAGCAAAATCATCTAATTTTGTGCTTTTTCTTCCTTTTCTCATTATATTGTTTTTTTTTTTTTTTAATATTCTCTATTCGGATGCACATGGATTTAAAAAAAAAATAACTAGAGGAGGGTGGGCCACAATGAGACATTGTAAATTCAAAAGTAAATACTTTCAGACAACTACCCAGGGGCCAATCCAGGATTTTTTTCTCGCTACCTATTTTTGTGAAAGTATTGCATCATTCTATTTTTGTGTAAGTTTTTTTTTTATCAGCACTGTTTTTGTGAAATTTTAGATTCATCCTAATCTTAATTTTTGTAAAAGAGAAGTAGAACAAGTGAAATTTTAGTTTGAAAAGTGTAAATGTCATCTAATATTATTTTTAACAGGTTCCGTTTTTTTTTTTTTGGGGGGGGGGGGAGCTAAAAACCTAAGAAGTATGAAAAATACCATCGTAATTTCAGCTTAATAGGCTATGTACTGTGTACAATATAGGAAATTATAAGAAAAACGGTTTCCCAAAACAGATGTTGAAAGATTGCAATAATGCATAAATACACTTAGGCGAGAAACAGCTAAAAATTAGTTAAAATACTACAAAAAGGTTTCTATTTAAGCGATTGTTCATATAAACCTGCTTAGAACTTTATTTTATGAGTAAATTTTGTTTTAAACAGAGAAACAAATTTTATATGTTAAAATGCTATTTTTTGTGCAATTTTCGATGTTTTTGTGAAGCTACTGATTTTATTACTTGATTTTTGTGAAAGTACCGATTTCAAAACAAGATTTTTGCGAAGGGACCGAAAAACGGTAGAAAAATCAGTTTTTATTGGGCCCTGCTACCACCACCTAGGAAGAGTAAATATAACCAAAATGTGTTACTGTTTGGACACACTGAAAGTTTTTTGGATAATTTCTTGCATCCAACATAATCTTGAAAAATTTCAACATTTAAGCTAAGTGTTGAAGTTTATGTTATTACTGACACTTTACTCTTCTATTATTCAGCTGTAATATTTTTAACTCATGGTTAATTTTAATGATATGAAGCAAAAATCTTTATTTTGTTGTTTGGGCCACAATGAGAAGTCTCATTGTGGCTCAAACAGCAGTAAGCAAGTGTAAAATACTTATCTAATTCATGTTTTAGTTTACAAAAAAGAAATTTAACAATGAAAAAAGGCTTGATTTAAAAATATTTATATTTTAACTAATAACAGTAAAATCCCTATAATGGGGACATTAACGGGACAATCTTTTTGTCCGCAATAGAGGAGTGTCCGCAGAACAGAGGTTCAATAATGTTATTTGCATTAGAGCTGGGGAATTAAAAATTGTCCACATAAGAGGGGTATCCGCCTTTGAGGGGTGTCCGTTAGGAGGGGTTTTACTGTATTACAAGTGAACTTTATTTTACTACACAGCTTTGTACAAAACAAAACTAGAAACCGGTTAGTTATTGATAAGGTTGCCACACATGGTACTTATTTCAAAGCACTTTATAATTATAATAAATATTTGTATTAAATAATTATAAAAGTTAAATGCCAAATATTTATTATTTTATTCTTTTCGTGTTTTTTAAATCCTAATTTTTTTTATTATTTTGTTTTTTTACTTATTGTAATTAAAATTGTTTCGTATGTAAGAAAAAAAGTTTTAACCATTTAAAATATGCTTTAGGGGGACACAGACCTTGAAAACATCAAATTTATGAAGAAAAAAAAATTGTTGGAATTGTGGAAAAAATCAGTCTGTATCACGTGGGGTTGTAATTTTTTAATAATTCTGTACTGAATTGAGTTTCTTTAATAAACAAGCTAAAGGTACATATTTTGCAAACTTTGGTAAAAATACAGCAGGAGCCAAACCAAGATATTTTTCTCGCTACCTATTTTTGTACAAGTATTGCATCATTCTATTTTTGTGAAAGTTTTTTTTTTTTTATCAGCATTGTTTTTGTGAACTTTTAGAGGCATCCTAATTTTTTAAAAGAGAAGTAGAACAAGTAAAATTTTAGTTTGAAAAAGTATAAATGTCATCTAGTATTATTTTTAACAGGTTTTGTTTTTTTGGGGAGGAGGGGAGCTAAAAACCTAATAAGTACCAAAAATACCATCGTAATTTCAGCTTAATAGGCTATGTACTGGTGTACAATTTTGGGAAATTATGAGAAAAACGGTTCCCCAAAACATGTTAAAAGATTTCAATAATATTGCATAAATACACTTTGGCGAGAAACAGCAAAAAATTAGTTAAAATACCACAAAAAGATTGCTATTTAAGCGATTGTTCATATAGACCTGCTTAGAATTTTATGTTATAAGTAAATTTTGTTTTATAACAGAGAAACAAATTTTATATTTTAAAATGCGAATTTTTGTGAAATTTTCGATGTTTTTGTGAAGCTACCTGATTTTATTACTTGATTTTTGTGAAAGTACCTATTTCAAAACAAGATTTTTGTGAAGGTACCAAAAAAACGGTACCAGAATCAGCCTATATTGGGCCCTGTACAGTGATTATTCAGCTGCCCCATTGTGGCCCTACTTAGTCTCACAGTGACCCATCACTGGGCCACAATGAGACACTTTTCATTGAATTTATAAAATTTAATTTTTTTTTTCTAACATTAAATGAGCTAAATTTGGTGTAACATACTATAATTTGATATCTTTAATATAATCAAGTATATTTCTGTGCTTTAGAACTCACCAATATACGAAAAATGAAAAACATGTGTTTTTTGTCTCATTGTGGCTCACCCTCCCCAACTTGAGAAAAAAACCCACAATCAGCATATAAATAATATTTTCCCTTTTTTGTATTTTTGAGAGTTTGTTGGAAAATTTGAAAGACGCTATGCGCAACTTTTTATGTCCAGATAGAGCCATTCTAGCCAAAACGGTTGGAAATCCCTTATATATTTAAAGCATTGAAATCATAACAAAAATATTTCTTTCCTGCTAAAAAATGACAAAATAACCTTAATATTTGCAAAATGCTGTTTTTTCCTCATCAGAATAACTTTAAATATTTTAAATAAACTGTTCTTAAAGTAGTTGCAAAAATCTTGAAAAAAAAACAAAAAAAAAGTAGTAATAATAATACTTAATGACAGCAAATTTATATAGACATTTGATTTAATTTATCAAAATTTAACTATTTTAAAGAAAACTTAAACTTCAGTTTAGACATTCAAAAGAAACATACTTCTGAAGAGAAAGAGGTTGGTTGGTTGGTTTGAATGGGTTTTTTGGGCCTTAGCGAGAGCCTTAGTAGGCTATACTGCTCCAAACGATTGTTGAATAGTGGAAAGCAGAGCCAAAAAAAAAAAAAAGATTTTTATTAAGGAGCAAAAGACATAAAACTTCTAGATTTATGAAAAATGTGCAAAAATAAATGGATTAACGAAGTTTTAAATTCGAGGTGACAAGCCGAAAGGAATAACCCAGAAACAATTTTGAGTAATATAAAAAATAATAACAACAAAACAAAAACAAGGACAGAAGAACAAACACTGAATAAGAGACAAAAATCCAATCTCCTGAAAGAAGGGGAACAATTTAGGATGAGGTGTGTCCTCTAGCAGTTCCTTCAGATATGGATGAAATTGATTGACAAAATTTGAAACGAACATGATTGAAATTTGGACAATCGGAGAGGATATAAAACACTGTCTGATTGACATAGAGGGGCCAGAAGTATAAAGCAAAAATATAAATTTTTGAACACAGGAGCTGTAAAATGTGAAACAAAAAACGCAAAACTTTTATAAAGCTTCTTCAGAATTTCTTTTCGATATTCTGAAGAAAGAAATATTTGAAAATGACAATTTTTTTTTAAACTTTGTACCAAAATTGCTAGATATTTTCCTGAAATATTTTCAGAGTTTTATCAATTTTGCCATTTTGTTATCAGTTATAGTACTGATTACTAACTAATAGCAGGGTTCGCGTTTACGCGCTATAGCGGGTTTTTTACGCAAATTCGCGGGAAAGGGACGCAACTTCTGCGAAAATTCGGGTCCTAGGGACCCAGAACACCCAAAAGATAAAAACCAGAAAAAAAACTGTGGAAAACGCTAAAGATCTATCTGGTGAATGCTTTTAAGCTTCAATGACCAGGAGAATTAATAGAAAAGGATTAAAATGACCCTATCTCTTTATCAGCTATTCAAACACACACCCTACTGTTGACCAGTCAATGGAATTTTAGTGATAAGACTGGAGCTTACAGTGACCTCCTGGGCAGAGCTCAAGGAGCTAAATATTGCATGTTCTTAAATAGCCCATTGTACTGTATTCTAAGAATAAGTTCTCCCTCAACTTTTATCTTGGGGAAATTCCTGAAACAACAATAAAGATCAAAAGTAAGAGTGGTTTCAATGCAATCTTCAGGATTAATACAGGACAACTGAGTAGTAAAAGCTTATCTATTTTGCATTCATGTAACCAGAATTACTTTTGAAAATCATTCTTGCATCCTCAATAAAACGAAGTGTGAAAAAAAAATGGCGAACATTTTCCTGATCGCGCAAAACACTAAGTTCTGAACTTCACATTTTTCTTGTGAAATTGCTTATGAATATGAATTTTATACAAAAGCACTTTAACCTTGTTCACTTTCTAGTAATTCACCTATTTCTGATGGGCTATTTTTATTTGGACTTGCAAAGTAACGTATTAATCGATCGCGCCATTTTGAAAATGGTGAGATTTTAAAAATAGCACGAAAGCCAACACAGATATTTTGAAAGAGTCAAAATGAAGTCAAATTTTCTAATTTAAGATTGCAAATGAGCAGTTTTCATACTCATGTGAGAAAATGTTTCCTTTTTGCGAAGCGATTTTGGCATTGGGTTAATTCGCTTGGGATTTTTTTCTATTTCTATGAAATTGCCAATGGTAATTGATAATTCATGGAGGGGGGGGGGGGCTGTTTGCTTTTTTTCGCCTAGAAAAATATTCATGAAAGCAAAGGTTAAGGGAGTGCTTTCTGCTGGATCATTCAAAGGCATTTGTTTTTTAGTTCATGATAAAATCCAACTTTAAAGTAAATTTTGAGTTTACCTCATTGTAACTGACTAAATAGTTTGTCAAATAACTAAGTCTTGCAAGTATATTATTGAAAATATGATAATCACAGAAAAAAAAGGGCAAAATTAACCAATTTAGTGTATTTCATACCGTTTTTTAAATACAACTATGTGGATAGTTTCTTTTCCCTAAGTATAAATAGTTGTATATTATTTAATTATATGCTAAGATTTTCTGTTTAAAATTTTAAGGGACTCATTTTTTCCACCAAAGGACCCAAATCTATTTCATTAATCGGTCCCTGGGACCCAAGTTACGGATAGTTGGGCGCAAACACTGAATAGTTTCACCAGAAGCATGTTTACGATAAAGGAGATAGCAAATCCAACATTTGAGCAATCTTAAAAAAAGGTTATTGAAATCTCAAAGAGTATGGGTACAATAAAGAATTAGGAAAATCCTAAAATTTTTAAGGAACCTGAAGGGGGGAAACCAACAGGATGCCAACAAATCTTGCATCAAAATTCTAAAAAAAAAATAAATAAATAAATAATCATAATACTTAAATAAGATCCTACATTTGAATCTGTATTATTCAATGTCAATGTCGAAATACTTATCCGTCTGAAGTTAGCACAGTAATACAATTTTTTAACCATCAGAATTGTAAAAAAACTGTTACACAGATTTGGAATTAATTTATCAAGTTAAAAAGTTGTACATATCCAGACTTAGATAAAATGAAAAGTTTTCTGCTAACACAAATCCTAACTAGAAAATTTTCTGCAAATAATTATTTTGCCTAACTCACCCTTGAATAAAGAATTAAATTTATATTCAAATATGTAAAAGGCCAAAAAAAAAAGTGCTAAAAACAATCATTTAATTTTTTTTTTACAATAAGATATAGTTTGAGCTTAATTTTCACCAACTGAAGAGTCAACTGCCGAAACCATTATTTTTTTCACACGTGTGCTTTAAAAGGCTTTTGGAGAAAAGCTTCAACAGAAATAAACTGGGATTTTTTAAAAAAATTCCCTTTTTTTTTTAAATATTTTTATTAACGTTGGCAGTTTGACAAAAATTTTCTGCAGAGCCAAAAATATTCTGCGAACGCCGTTCAGGCGTTCGTCTGTATTATGCAAGACTACATCATGAGAAAATCATTACCTGGATACGAGCTCGAATGACATCCAGTGGATTGGTGATCACAGCTACTGTAATGCCACTCATCTGCCCCCCTATGCAGTGGATAAACATGTGGGATGTCCATAGAGGCAGCACTGATGCTAGAGCATCTGCCAGAGAAAAAAAAAATGTCAGTTTACAGCGTCAAAAATAATACTGCATTAACTGAGACATAAAAATATTGCATAATTAAGAGAAAGAATTTTTTAAAAATTGTGTTATTTAGATTGGTGACTGCCTGCAGTTTTTTTTTACGTAACTATGCATTTTTGAGTAGTTCAGTCAAGACACAAAAAATATGACTTAGAGCACATTAATATGACCCCAAATGCATGCCTGCCAACTTAACTTTCCAAGGAAAAAATTCAAAAGGTTTTTTACTATCCATTTAAGTACAATCATATGGAAAGGATTTACTTCAGAATACTTAATACAGCTTGATGTACAGTTAAAACTTGTTTTTGATCAAACGTAATAAGCATTGATAATGACGCTAGATTTTGATGTATTGAAGTTTAAAATTTATCAGGAAACTTTCAACCAATGGAGTACATACATCAAGACAATCTTTAGAAACACAATTTCACATGGTTTTTCCCCCCTCAAAATTCCCTAAACAAAGGGATTTTCCTAAGCATTTATAAAATCCTGTACATTTTTAATAAAAATTGGGAAACTGGAAGAAATGCTGAAAAGCCAGCAAACCACTGGAAAAACCAGTAGGTCGATAGGTATGCAAATGATATCACCCTTCGAGGGAGGGAAGGGGTCCATGGAATAAGCGAGTTTGTGACAAGGAGGGGGGAGGGAGAGGAGGTAACAAGAAGTGTAACATCACATTTTTAATAAGATTGTTTTTATGAAAAAAAGCATGCCTTGTGACAAAAGAGCAGTCGGGGTAGGTGAAATGTGACAAAAGGAGGATAGGAACAACACTGTTGAAAAAAAGTTGGACACATGGACAGCACCTTATACAGCTCTTTTTACTACTTAAAACTTATGAAGTTGTTGATGATCGAACAGTCACTGCTATAATTTCAAGTGCAACTATATGACATAAAATATATATATATATATATATTTTTTAATAAGAGAAGGATACTTTAAAAGAGAACTTAACATTATTTCATAGGAAAGAGTAGAAGCTGTTACATGGTAAATGAACCTTAATTTAATTTAACAAAATATCAAAACTCAAGATCAAATGAGTAATTGGATATTTCTCTAGCAAAAACAGCAATTCCATACTTCCCAACTTAGCAAGTATGCACTTGGTGATTTGTGTCATTTTTGGTTGCACAGTAGAGTCTCGAAAATCCGAGGTAATTGGGGCTCCCCTCATCTCGGATTATCCAAACAGTTCTACGGACTACATAAAGACATGTGCTGTTTACTTCCTTAAGCAATGAAAAAGAAATATTGTCTCCTCTAAAAATTTATCACTCAAATATCAACATAAATTTATGTTTTAATTAACTCTAAACAAGTTTTGATTCGTTTTTTCTTGATATCTACATGTACTTGCGTGTAAGCTTGTAGGCAACCAAAAACTGCCCTTTGATCATCCTTGAATTAATTTAGTCACAACATTTGTTTCTATATGTATTCTACAAATATTATGTGTGTACCTCACATAATACAAAAACGTTAGTAATAGAAGGATAAAATTTCGTATATACACTTCGTACAGCGTCAAGTTTTGCATTTCCCTTTTAAATTGCAATTGGATGTTCCAAAAGAGCTGCTTGTTCGTCCTTTGAGGCAAAACAATGTTTTAATTTCAAGTTATTATTTGTATCAACCTACTTCCTACTTTTTTCAAGGCATTTGTAAACCTTTCAGTTTCTTTTTATTACCTTATTGTACATTGTTAGAGAAGTTCTACATAGCAAAATATTTCAGTTTTCAGATTAAAACATTTTTCGTCTATAAAACGTTTTCCTTAAAAATATCAACAAATCACCTCGGATTAAGCGGAACCTCAGACTTTTGAGACTCCGATTTTCAAGACTCTACTGTATTACAATGACAAGCTAACACACCAAAAAGATCTTAAAAACTAATAGGAAATTTGTCAGTAAATAAATGTATTTTTTAAGAACTGAATAAAATTAATTTAATGCAAGCACAGATTTTCAACTTACAAAGTTTCATTTCACTTGCAGAGTTTAAAACTTACTAAATATTATAACTTAGATCTCACGCAATTTGAATAATCTTTGTCCCATGTACTTGAAAAAATGACTAAATGAGTTATTTTTATTTTATGACTTGCTGTATTGATTACTTCTTAAATGTATAAGTTTGCTTCTCACATTTTTAACATTTAACTACATAGGTAATTTACAACATGAATATTTGAGTATAGTATTTCATTAAAAATTATCCTAAGTTTAATACATTTAGTACCAAACTTAAAATATTAGTAAAACTTGAACTTGAGAACAATTGCAAATACAATATCGGATTAGAGCAAAGTACAACAATAGTAAAAAATGAATTCTTAAGATTTGCAAGATATTAATGAAAAAATTATTTAAACAATAGCTAGAGTAGAAATATCATTAATTATCTTACTATTTATCACTTATTGTAAACCTCATAATAATGCAGGAACATCTTTCACATACAGGGATGAGAGTGGTCAGAGAGCAAAAAAGGAGGAAATCCCAAAAAAATTTGCAAAATCATGCGGAAAAGGGATGACATACAAAACTGCATCAAAATAACCACTGAAAGCCATGATATTCAAAAATTCAACGAAAAATGGCGCTCGTTTCAAGGTAATATAATTTTTCCCCCATATCAATTATATTTTAAATAATGGGGCGGAAATTGATACACGACATTGTTCTTAAAGCATAGTATTCATTTCTGAAATTTTAGTCATAAAAAAAAAGATCAGGAAAATTTGAATTGCCATAGTTAGAAAATTAGTTGTACATTAAAGTTGTTATAAATTGGAGTTGGAAGCAAATTGAAAGATAACATTATTGCTTTTTATTTGTTACTAACACCCTATGTTGTACAAATTTGCTGCATTGCACCATTTCTTGCAAGTTTATTTATTTATATATAAATTTAAATTTTCAAAAAGAGGCAACAATTTCTAACAATCGAGTCCTTTAATAAAGGGTTAAGGGAGCCAGAGTTCAATCTTGGCTGTATCACTCAATAATGTCAAATTTTCATACTGTTTAAGAAAAATATCTTCTTTAATGAAAAACATTAGAACTAATAGTGTTGAAAATGAGCACCATATTTTTTTTAATTAAGTTTGTTTGTAAAGTAAAAAAAATACAACAGAGTGAAAAATGTTAAGTTTTAAGGTAGAACATACTTTTCATAGCAAGAATTGAAAGCAAATAAATCCTTTCCTCTTGCATTGAAACTGAAAATTTGATTTAAAAATCTCCATAATACAATTTTGGGATCAAAAGAAGTACTTGCAGTTGCCTCATTTAATCATAAAAATCATGAAATTCTAAATTTTTTTTAACTGGCTGTAAAGCCCAAACCATTTAAGATTCGCCATAAATATTTGGTACACTTTCTTGAATACATAAAAAAAAGTAACCATGCCAAGTTTATTTAAAATCCGAAACTGTGGGAGTCGGAGCACATTTGTTTTGATTGACCTTTGCATTTTTTCTAAAATGAATTTAAGAAATAAAAATGTCATTGAAATTAAAAAAAAATAAATAAATAAATAAAAAAATAAATAAGCAGATATAAGGTAGCATATGGTGAAAAACCTTCCAATATTAAAAATGATCAAAATATTTGCAGGATGCAAAAAGACTGAAATTTCAAACACGACATGCCGTTTTCGGCGAAGCAGGTATTTGATGTAGTTGGCATGCTTTCCAAACATAAGTTTACAGTAGATATTGTGGAGCATAAAGATTTGAGGAGGAGAAAATAGAAAAAATAAGTAAATAGAGACCAAAAATTTAGAAAAATCGGAATATTTTTAGATTTTTAAGATAAATAAAAGCGTTATGAGGCCTGAAAATGGCAAAAAAGGAGGAAAGGTTTTAAAAGCCAACAGAGAAAGCCAGAATTCCGGTAAAAGCTGGAAAAATCTCATCCCTGTACATAAATAAATAATAATTAAATCTTGACGGAATGGATTTTTTTCTTTTTTTCAAGTCTGTTGGAAAGTGAAAATCAATTTCTCCCTTTTAAGAAGTACTTTTATGATTTATAACATCAAAATGGGCTCCTACATAACTCCTACATTAATTTTAAAAATAATAATGATAATAAAAATGAAAAAAAAAAAAAAAAACATGAACAAAAAAATGAAATTAATTATCCTTACAAGTAAAAAAAATTATACGTAAATTGAGAGTATTTTTGAAAATTCTTCTTTGCAGAAATAATAATTTTCAATGAATGAAACAATTTAGAGAGTTCACTTACAAAAAGATACGAAACAATTGAGAGTTCAATGAAAAAACAAACAAATAAAAAATTTAAAAAGTTAAAGATTGAGTAACATAAAATGTGCCTCATACAAAACTAGAAATTGATTTCATTGAAAATAACAACATTATCAGTTCGAGTCGTATTTCTGTGATATTGATATCAAGTTTGGCTCATTGGCATGTCTTTCTTAGCAAATTCATATCCTACTAAGAAAAAAGCACACACCAACTGAGCCAGACTTGGTTGCTTTAAAAATAGAAACATAATAAGGTTTCCATAATTTGAGATTGCTAAATAGTAAAATAAGTAGCTTTTCGATTGATTGCAACCTTACGTAAAAAGCAACAGTGTGTGCAAAAGGTACAGAATACCCTCTGAGCTGCTTTCAATGCAAGTGCGTAATTACCAGAATAAACTGGATAGAACATCCACCATAGTGCACTGCTAGGAACATAAGTACACAGCGACGCATAATATCCTCTGTAGAAACCTTTAAGTCCATCTTTTTTGTACACCTCTCTCACGATGGCCATCGCCAGACCCCTCCTGGAGGAGCCAAGCTGAATGTTCAGAGGATTCATGGCCGTGGGATTTGCGACACTCTTATCCCTGAGCTGCCCGAGGACCATCATGTGCTGGGACACCACATCGAAAGGCGTGATGATAGTCTGTCCCACCAGGGAGCCACAGCCTCCACCAATGAGACCCTTCAACCTTCCGTCCCGAATGTCCGCATAGAGGGTCAGCATGTGCCGGACTTTCTCGTAGGTTATGATGTAGCCGATGCCCGAGACCATCTGGATGGAATTGATCCAGAAGCCTCGATAGAGTCCACAGGCTCCTTCGTATTTCAGGATCTTCAAGAAGGCGTCGAAGGTTCCGGTGTAGAGGGCATTCTGCCTCTGGATCTGCAAGCGTGTCTTGATGACCGTGAAGGGATACAACAGACCACGGAGGGCGAAGGAGTTTACCATCGAGAGCGAGAAGAAACGGCTCTTGTCCATCATATCCCATTCAATGGTAAATATTCTCGGAGGATCCATGGTTTCAATTTGGCACGTCATGCTATGCAGTCCGAGGTCAAGAGCATACGGGACAGTCCATGGCTACGAAGAAGAGGATGACTTTGCGAAGTGTCATCAATTTGCAGGCATGGCAGTGATGAATGCAGACATTAATAGCTCCATTTCCTGAAAAGTAAAAAAAAAATCACATACCAGAAATAAGAACAAAAGTATTAGACACATTTCTCCACAATACAGTCAAATCTTGTTTGAAACTATCATTCTCCACGGGACCAGATGATTGTTGAATGTTAACTGATATCTCCCGTTCATGAGATTTGAGTGTACTAAGCAGGATTGACAAGTTGATAAAAGTGCTTGTGAGAGAGTAAAGTTCATCCTTAGTTTTCTCAAAGTTCAAACTTTAAAATTGAAGTAACAGGCAAGAATATTTCGCAGATAAATTTTAACATGGTGGTAACAAAATCCAGGAAATGAAGTTCCCTGATAAATTCACTGATATTCCCTGGCCAAGCTACAAACATTTCCCTGATTTTACAATTCTGCATTCATACAGATGGAAAGGATAACAACATTAATGTGGCACATAATTTGTAAAAATAGCTACAGATGTTTCGGAAATACAAAGGACCATTTTATCAACACAAAAAGATGTAATGGATAAAAAAAAACATTTAACTAAGGGCAACAAGCAATATTTGAATGGTCTGGTGTCTTTTATCCACTAACTCCCTTCTTTACACATAACGGGTAAATCCTTGTAACCCTAAACTGTACAAAAGTACAATGCTATTTTTCCAATTTTTGGTACTCCTTTGGCATGTTTTGTTCGGAAAAAAAAATTTCTTTCATTTTGCTCAAAGAAAATTCTAGTGAAAAAAATGCTTTTATCGTGTTGAATTCAAAAAAGGATATCGTCGCCTCAGAGCAGCAGTAAGATATCTAATCCTAGAAATAACACTAAGATATCTTACTGTTGCTCAGAAGTGATGATATGTCAGAGTGAAAAGTTTTGTACCAATGACGAATCTGAAAGTTTCCAGTCGTTAGAGCATCTTCATCTATTAAGGTTTAGAAACGCATTTTGATGTAACATAACCTGATGAAATAGCATTGATTATTTTTTTAAACTAGAAAATTTAAAAGTTATGGAGACATTACAACATAGATATTTAAGCTGAGGGTAAAAAAGAAATAATGTAAAATAAACAAACAAAATTGTAAAGTCCCTGTTCTGTATGCACTCCTCTGTTAGACAAAAATTATTTGCCCCGTTATTGTCCAGTTTAGAGGGGTTTTGCGGTATTTCATCCACTAAATGAATCCATTCAGTTTACTCCTAAAATTGGGATAAGTTCTCTAAATATTCAATAAATTTTTAAGATTAATGAATACATTATAATGTTTGGATAAGATGTGGTTTTGTTTTATGCTTTGCTTAAAGATAAGCTTTCTGTCACCATGTATATTTTTAGTGTGAAACAATATGTTGGAACAATTACTTTTCTAAATTTAATTAGTCATGTTATATAAGAAAAATTGCAAATTTTTGTTTTGTTCTGAACTGTAGTTTTGGAGCAAAAGCAATACTCCAAGAAAGAAAATCTGTTACACACACAAAAAGAGGGATCTATGTACAGTCGAGTCCTGACTTACGCGAGGGATGCGTTCCAAGACTCCTTGCGTAAGTTGAAATTTCGCGTTGTGGAAAATTATATGCATACAATTTTTTTAAAGCATACCAAATACTTTTAAGCACTTATAAACACCCCTCAAACTGCTCTAAAGCATTCCTTAACCATTAGTTTCTTCCATAAAGAATTGAACTTTTACTGTATTTAAAAAATAAAAAACTGTTATTCAACATGAAATACTTAAGATGCACAAAATGAATGACCAATGGGAATAAAAGATATAAAATAAAACAACACTGTACGCACTGCATGCAGCAAAATTAAAATGATGCACAAAATAGTACTGTACAGTACAGTAGCAACATTTACGAGTTAAAAAATGAGGATACTAGTGATGATTTATGCTCCAAGATCAGATAGTTATGCTTATCTAATACATTTTTAAATACGCTTCACCTTTTATTTTAAACGTTTCAATTTGTGGCTACATCTCCTTTACCTGATCTTTTTATTAATACACAATGCAAAAGCTTGCGTAGCTTCCATTTTCGTAATTTTTACTTTGCTAGACTGCTCTGAAAGTTTCAATATTGAAACTAAGATCTAAACTTTTACGGACATCTTTTTGTTTTGACTTTTAATTGTACATATGGAAGATTCACTCATACTTATTGCTGCGCTACCTTCGACGTTTTGTAATTGTTCAAGCATATCGAGAATCTCAGCCTTATTAATTTTTTTTTATTAGAAACTTTCTTTTTCTTCACATTTTCAAACTTTAGATGAAGATGACACTAAGGTGCCATTATGGTTATTTGATGCACTAGACTAGTTTGGCGTGATAACTTTGGCTGTCAGTGATGCTCAAAGGGACAAAATAACAATCACGAAATCAATATTTAGCAGCCAATAACAAAGCTGATACTTCCTTACAAAAAAATTCATGTTGTGGGCGAAAATTTTGTGTTAGCTCTAAAATTCGTTACTCGTGAAAAATTCGCGTTATAGCCATTTTGCGTAAGTCGAATCGCGTTGTAGCGGGAGTCGACTGTAGTTTTGTCTGTAGAAGTTAAGATTGTATAAGAGCAACACATTCAAAAAATGCAAAATTAATTTAGAATGTAAAATCAACTGATTTTAATCAATGATTTTGTTAAAAAAATCACTTGATTCAAATCAATTGATTCAAAATCCATTTTTTTAAGTCACTTGATTTAAATCAACAAACAATGCTTAGTAAAAAACGCAATAATTATTTTCATGATATCTATGCGCAGAGTAAACAGAATTATCTAAAGATATTTTCATTACCTTTTAAAAAAAAAAAAACATTACACAGTTTCAGAGAGAAAAATAATGAAACATCATTTGAATTTAACATCACAAAACAAAAATTTAGAACTTCAACAATCTGTAGTCAACAAAAAAGCTATATTATTGGAACATTTTACTGAAAATCAGAGTTTAGAATTAAATTATGAGAACATAAAATTTTTCAATTTACAAATTATTATTGAAATGATACACCACATTAACATACACATTTCAGCACAAAAAATAGTACATGCTTCAATTTTACCATAATGAGTTTTATAAAAGTAATTTATTTATACTCACTAAAAAAGGTGCTTCTGTGAAATTATAACAATTTTTAAGTAGCCAATGTTCTTAGTGGTGCTGGAAAAGATTTTTAAAATCCTGTTAAAATTTATTTTAGAAATTTTCGGATCATGGAAGGATTGTTTGGATTAAGAAAAAATATGAACTTAAAATTAATTGAAAATAAAAAAACACCTTTAATTAAATTGATGCTACAAATTAATTACTTGTTTTCTCATTGCTTTAAGAGAGGGGGAAAAACCATTGGGTGCCCATACTTAGTAAATTACGTATACCTAAATACACAAAGTTACATGTTTTTAGAAATTTATAGGTTTTTTTATTCTAATTTCACATATAAATACAGTAACAATGCAAAAACAGTCATTTAAAGTTGCAATTCTCCTGTAACAATGGATAAAAAGGTGTTGCAGAATTCAAATCAATCCAGACAACAGTTTTAGACAAACAAATATACGGACATCGAATGCCACATTGTAAGTACTGTGGATAAAAAAGTAAATAGTAACAAAATTTGAAAAACATATTAGAGGTCAATGGATTTTCTGAAAATAATCTTGGTGAAAAAATTTGTACGGTGAATAATGAATGATATCAAAATATTGATTATGATAAAAAATTTTGTCCTGTAAATGAAGCAGCAAATTCTTAAGTGAAATTAAAACAAAGTAAATTGCTATGCATCTGAATAATTAAGCACTAAAATTTTAAGAAATTCTATTGTGCCCTAATTCTAAATTATGTAATGTATATGCAAAGACACACGTGCACTATATACGAGTGGCACATTTGATTTCAAACAAAATATAACATCCACTTTTTAATATGTGTTTATAAACTCATTTTTTTTCGTCAAAAATAAATGATCGCTCTTCTAAAAAAATTCAATCATCAACCGATTGAAGTTTAAAATCTAAAACTTAACCTTTAAACACGTACGGAATACTTAAGTCAGTCAGACAAGATAGCAAATAAAATCAATCATCAGCCAATACTGTTGAAAACATTAATCACGTCAATGGCAAAGTGATATGTTTTCTTTTTTTTATTATTTATTTTCTGAAGAATGTAAATAAGTGAAGACTGTACAAATATTTTTAGGTTTGATAAACGCGAAAGCTTACTGCTATGAAACTAATAATCTTTCAATGATAATCTGCTATTACGAAGGAAAATGTGGTACATACAAGATTTAAGACATCAACATTCCTTTCCCACAAATGATAATATTTACTAATAACAAAATAATTCTCGCAGAAAGGACGAAATCCGGCGCAAGAGAAACATTGCGTCACGATGATACGGTGGTGGTATGATGGGATCTCGTTGCCAATCTGTAAATCACTAATTCTGGTTTGTTTATTTCATTAAACCCCAACGCGCAGTGTTCTAATGAGAGGAATAGATATAGAGTCTCTACTCTTCAATTAACTTGAGCTCAATGGTTGCCTGTAAACCATCGATATGATATGCTGTAAACCATAAATCAGTCCCACAGGGCCCCCATCAGGCAGTGGTTTCGATTCCCACACTCAATCCGGGTGTACTTCCTCTTCCTTGTGATGTAAATTCTTTCATATGTTGTTTATATGTATTCTGTATCATATGTATAGAATCCCTGTATGAAAACACTAGCTCTTGCCCGCGGCTGCGCTCAAGTTGATGTAGTTTTTTTTTCAATTGATTCAAGTTAATGGTCATTACAGGCAGAGGTCAAATAGTTACCAAAACATTGTTTGTCTCTAGTTTCGCCAACATTTCAAATTGCCTACCCCCTTAAATGTATCAAAAGGTATGATTAAAACTGAAAATTAGGGGGAAAGGGAGTAAATGAAATGTTGGCAAAACTGAGAAGAAACCCAAAAATCACAAAAAATAAATCACGAAAACGTTCAGGAGTTGTAAGGAAGTCAGTTTGGGTAATTCCCAAAAAATCCAATTCGAGTGAGGTCAACTATTCTTAAATAATGTGAAACAGTTCCCTTATAATATCCATTAATGAGTCATAAGGACAGACATTAAAAGTAGCAGGGACCGATTTAAGAAAAGACTTTTTTTCACACGGCCAATGTTATGTAGCTTGCTCCGAAGTCAGTTCATCAAGCAGCTTAATAATTTTAGCACCAGAAAAAAAAAACTAAAAATGTTGTATACAAAGAAGTTCTTGCTTAAACATAGGTATATCAATAAAATGTGGATGGCCTGTGTTTACAAAGATAATCAATACTTTAAAAGGATCGTTAATAACAGTCAAAGATCGGTTAAGGACAAAGGCATATACGTAAGGAGTCCAGGGGCCCCGGGATCCTCCCCAAATTAGAAAAAGTTATAGGTAATAAATAATTATTATAGGGGATTTTCGAAACTAGGTGCACCAAGCACTGTTAACCCCTGCTAATGCCATTACCAGAGCAATGCCGGGTACGGGAATGCTAGTTATTGTATAATGTGTAACTTCTTACCGTAAAAATCGTCCCAAAATAGGGTCAACAATGATGCTACCCGAAATGTTTCCAATAAACAGTAAAAATTTGGCAATTGTTTGAAATTGTGTGCAAAGACAAAGTAATGGAAGTTTTTGCGCTGTTTATGAATTTGCGAATTAGTTGGCGAATTATTTTACGTGTTAACAAATTTAAAAAAGAAATATCAAAGAAATGGTAATGTTTGGTTACATGGTGAAAACCGAGAAACAGTATTGCGTAGTCTTAAGCTTCAAAAACAGCAACAGTTGAAAAAAATGCCAATGCCTTAGCTATTGAAATGATTCCTCAAAAAAAGTTTGGCTAGATTCCAGCTGATCGATTAAATACCCAGTCAATACAAATAAATAAATAAAAAAAAAAACATTAATTGCCTCAAAGTTGCATTAAAATGGAAAAAAATCAGCCAAATCCATGTATTATTTGCCAATCTTGTGCAAAAATCTTACTTCAAGATTTGACTTGAGAAAAGCCTTGAACAGTCACGAAAAGCAAAGATAGTCAACAATACAACAATAGTCGTTATCGACAGGGAGTTGAGATGATACACTAAATATTGTATTGAGTTAAGGAAAGCCTTCGAACATGGAACTAAAAAGCTCATAACTCGTTTTTTATTCTACTTAGAAATTTCGAACAGGTGCCATCTTCAGCAGAAAAATCAGAGCTTTCGATGGACATATGATGTTAATATGTACAAGTATTTTTTCACCCCCATATTAGAGAATTTATACGAAAATTGTGTTTTATTGCCCCCCTAAGGGGGTTTTGCCTCCCATAATGGGACGAAAACTACCCTATGTGTTATTCTGATGCATAAGCTATATTATTGTAAAGTTTCATCAAAATCCATTCAGTAGTTTTTGCGTGAAAGAGTAACAAACATCCATACATCCATACAGACAAACTTTCGCATATATAATAGTAGTAAGATAAAACACTCAGATTGTAGTTCTCATCAAACAGAACTGTGCAATATGGACCTTATTCACGATTTGGCAACGGTCCCATCAGCTGTTCGTCTGCGGGTATTTGGTGAACTTCGTAGTGTCAGCAGTGCTAAAAAAAAAAAAAAATGCGCATAATGACATGCTTAGGGCTTATACAGACTTATGACTGCAAAATGACGAGAAAAGGGACAAGTAAAAAGAGAATTCGAGTTTTCACCATGTTTCTGATAAGGAACAAAAAGGGCTTAAACCCATGAAAATACGATAGTAAAGAGAGTATTTCGTATCAAATGAATCTTTCATCATTCTTTTACAATGTTTCTTAGTTAAAAAATTAAAAAACCTCTCATTTTTAAATAGAAAGAAGAGTTTATAGGCCGCACAAAAACAAGTGTTGTTATACGCTGTAGTCATGGACGGATACAATTGAGGGGAGATGGGGGCGATCGCCCCTCCCTTGAGAGACTTTTCACAAACAATTTTTCGATATTAAAATGCGTGTTCAGGCGAGTTTCAATGATGTTGGGAAGAGAAGTTTGGGGTTCTACCCCGGAAATATTTCGGAATTGAAGTCCGAAACCTTTGTGATCAATTTTGTAAATCGGTATACATTTTACATAATAAAAAGTGAGAGATAAAAATCAATCGCCCCTCCCTTGAAACATTTCTGGATCCGTCTTTGACTGTAGTACCGGATTTTCGTCTGCTACAGTCCCCACTATGCGCTGCAGTAACGATTTTGACCCGTAGTGACGTCAGGTGAATACTGTCCTTAAACACGAAGAAGAAGAAACCATAAATCATAACACATTTCAGAATATAATTAAGTCTCAGGGCCGTGGTAGCCTGATCGGTAAGGCATTGGACTCGGGGCCGGAGGGTCTCGGGTTCGATCCCTGCTGGTCGAAGACCCACCGTCGTCATTAAAGGGGACTGGGCGACGTTAAATATGCTCGTGGTCTCAATGTCCTCCAAGTGAAACGATACCTCTGGGGGTGCTAGCACCAGGTAGCTATTAGCTCTTGGACTAGTTCTAAATTCTCATTAACTGTTCGATCCGGTGATGGTGCTGCCATCTATCGGTATATAAAATAATGGAGGCAAGGCACTTAGTATGCAGTCCTCGACATAAATACAGTTGTAGTCAGTTGTGACTCTTGAATAGAATAGAATAATTAAGTCTCAGCCATTCGGATTTACAATATCGCAAATGCCGCAATTGTAATTGGCCTCCACGCTGAAGAGGGACCCTAAAGTGTATCCAAAAATGCAAGTAAAAAATGTTTTACTTTCTTTGATTTTATCTACAAACAGAATTATCATATTAAACTACTTTTTATTAAAATTTACTTATGTTCGGTGTCTGATTAATGTAAGGTTCTCTGGAGCCCGAGCCCCAAGAGGTTACAGGCCAGAAACTTTTAGGATCCCATAGTAAATATTTCATCCATCGCGTCTTGAGAGCTCTTAGAGCAGTACTCGAATAATATTCTTTACTAATAATAAAGCAGAAAGTCTCTCTGTCCGGAGGATGTCTGGATGTCTGTAGGATGTCTGGATGTCTGTGACGCGCATAGCGCCTAAACCGTTCGGCCGATTTTCATGAAATTTGGCACAAAGTTAGTATGTAGCATGGGGGTGTGCACCTCGAAGCGATTTTTCGAAAATTCGATGTGGTTCTTTTTTTATTCCAATTTTAAGAAAAAAACTATCATAAATTACAAAATTATCATAACGTGGAACCGTAACATGGGCACAAGCCAATTGGCGAGATACGAAATTATCATAACGTGGAACTGTAACGTCGGTACAAACCAATTGGCGAGAAAATTCACCATACATTATTTGTAAATATACAAGCGAACCAAAAGATCTTTAATTTTTCTATTACGGGCGAAGCCGTGCGGGTGCCACTAGTACTCACATAAAACATTAAATGATTACTGTCACTTTGTAGATTTTCGGAGCAGTCCTCACGTTGGAGCAGCAGTTACCCTTTTGTGCTAGGATCAAGAAAGAATATAAACATAGCAATCGGATCTATGTTCAGGAGGAGAGTTAAATGCAAGATGCATGAAATATTCGTTAGGTGTTGCACTTAATTTCAGAGACGTCCGGAAGAGGGCGTACCCGACTTGACTTTCAACATTCTTAAAGTTATGGCTGAATATTTGATATGTACAGTTACCTTGATTCTTTAGAGGCATGAACGTCGGTATTATCCATGTAATAAAACAGTTGAATTCGCTGCCATGATCTTGATTCTATTACGACGACGTTGTTTCTTTATTTTCAACTAGTGGTACCCGCACGGCTTTGCCCGAAGTTGAAAATTAAAAGGTCATTCGGTTCGCCTGCATATTTACAAATAATGGATGACGAATTTCTCGCCGATTGGCTATGTTCATTCGCTCTCCCATTCCACGTCATGATAATTTCGTAATTTACTTGTCCGTCTTATGATAATTTTGCTCCGAAAAATGTTCTTAAAATTGAAATAGAAAAAGAACCACATCGAATTTTCGAAAAATCGCTTCGAGGTGCACACCCCCATGCTATAAACTAATTCTGTGCCAAATTTCATGAAAATCGGCCCAACGGTCTAGGCGCTATGCGCGTCACAGAGATCCAGACATCTAGACAGAGAGACTTTGAGCTTTATTATTTTTATCTTTACTAATAATAAAGCTGAAAGACTCTCTGTCCGGAGGATGTCTGTAGGATGTCTGGATCTCTGTGACGCGCATAGCGCCTAGACCGTTCGGCCGATTTTCATGAAATTTGGCACAAAGTTAGTTTGTAGCATGGGGGTGTGCACCTCGAAGCGATTTTTCGAAAATTCGATGTGGTTCTTTTTATATTCCAATTTTAAGAAAAAAACTATCATAAGATGGACGAGTAAATTGCGAAATTATCATAACGTGGAACCATAACATGGGTACAAGCCAATTGGCTAGAAAATTCACCATACTTTATCGTAAATATACAGGCGAACCAAAAGACCTTTTAATTTTTCTATTACAGGCAAAGCCGTGCGGCTACCTCTAGTTAGTGATAAAGATAATGACGACTTCTTTACGAATCTTCGGGTTATTCAGGCGAAAACATTTTGTTACTACAGTGGCTGCCGCTTATATGAATCACATTTGTTCTAAACAGTTTTGATTCCATAAAGCGGCTGATTCAATAAAGCGGCAAGTTCAATAAAGCAGGAATTTGTTCTGTTTTGGACAATTTGATTCATCAAAGCGGTTGATTCAATTAACCACTGACTCAGTCAACCGGCGTCCACTGTATAATTCAAATTTTCTGTTACTGAAAAGCTCTTGAGGAGAAACTTTTCAATGGAAGTGATAAATGAGAAATTATTCGCAAGAAACAATAAAAGTGCTCTCGAAAACTTTTTCATCAATATAAAACAACTAGAAAATCGCCCGTCAAGGTATGACGGATTGAAAATTGCTTCTACATTTGAACGAAGCCATTGCCTGTTCGATGATATTTTAGCCGCGTTCACAAGACACTTTTCGACCCGGTAAATTCCCGCTCTGGCTCCGCAAAAAAACCGATTGGAAAATTCCCCCTTTCCATGTTAAAAGAGGTTTCCCATTGTGCCACAGAGAGCACTTTTTACCCAGCATCCTTAGCGGCTACCAGACGAACTTTTTTTTGTCGTAATGCATTCAGGGTAAAATTCTGCTTTGCGTCCCAGAAGTAAGCAGGAGGAGAAAAAATCCACATATACCCCGCAAATAACTAGAATGCAGTGAAAAGCAGGTTTTTTCCGGTGTCGAAAGTGTCCAAGGAAACGTCCCTTTTGATACTAGAAATTGTAACCCTAAACTCTCGTAGATAGCGTTCATTGTTGATCACTTTTTCGTTTCTTCGTTCCCCTGAAATGACACAGTAAACGGTTAAGTTACCGGATCGAGTTCAGCCTTGTCACAATGAAGCCTTTCTCTGCATGTTAAACCATTACCCAACATATTATCAAATGATCATGCCGTGGCGCGAATTTCATTGTTGAAACACGCGCGTTACTTGATCATGGGTTTTTCTCTATATGAGGATGCCATGAAATGTTTCACATAAATTAGATTGGAATCGTTTGCGAAATTTTAAACGTATTTTTTCTGAAAGAGCGTGGTTAAAACATAGGATTTGACCCTTTTTAAAATATCTTGACTAAGTGTAATATTTTTTAACGAATATTTTAATCGGTGCGCAGATTCAATTTCATTTTTTACACTTCTACACATGACATCACAAGTGATGAAAAGCCATTCACTGATGCCATTAGCGCAGAGTGCGATATTTAATTTGCTTCTTTACTCGCATCTGCTGGCAACGATATGGTTGACAGCAAGCGTAGAGAGCAATATTTAACTCGATTCTTAATTATCATAATCTGGAAACGCGGTAGACAGCAAGCGTAAGCATTCAGCGTATTAAAGTTCACCTCATGTGACGTCATACAGACCACGCTTGGTTTGAAAAATCGGACATTTTAAAAAATTGATTAAAAATTAAGTGTTTTGAAAATGAAAGTTTTTCCTCGCTCCGTGTTTTTTCTTTTTTGAGCAATCACGATTGCTTATTGTTCTCACTTGACTGTTTTGATGTCCTTTGATTTTATTTTCCCACCGCCACCCTCGACCGGCTCCTCACGATGCTGCTCCTCTAGCGAAAGCAGTCTCCAGGTTGCATCCATGTCCTGCACACACGCGCATACATACACAACTACACACACACGCACGCACACACACACACATACACACAAACCTACACACACACACGCACGCACACACACATACACACAAACACATACACAAACATACACCTACACAACATACACAAACACATACACACACAAATACATACAGGCACCTACACATACACACATACAAACAACTACGCACACATTCATGCCTGCACACAGACACAAACACATATGCCTACACACTCATACACATACCCCCCCCCACATACACACACATTCATACACACAACTACTCACACACTTATGCCTGCACACAGACACAAACACACATGCCTACACACATACACATCCCCCCTCCCACACACACATTCATACTCACAACTACCCACACACTTATGCCTGCACACAGACACAAACACACATGCCTGCACACAGACACAAACACATATGCCTACACACTCATACACATACCCCCCCCCCACATACACACACATTCATACACACAACTACTCACACACTTATGCCTGCACACAGACACAAACACACATGCCTACACACATACACATCCCCCCCTCCCACACACACATTCATACTCACAACTACCCACACACTTATGCCTGCACACAGACACAAACACACATGCCTGCACACAGACACAAACACATATGCCTACACACTCATACACATACCCCCCCCCCCCCCCCCACATACACACACATTCATACACACAACTACTCACACACTTATGCCTGCACACAGACACAAATACACATGCCTACACACATACACATCCCCCCTCCAACACACACATTCATACTCACAACTACCCACACACTTATGCCTGCACACAGACACAAACACACATGCCTACACACACATACACATACCCCTACACACAACACACATACCCCCCCCCCCCACACAAACATACACGCCTACATACACACACTCGTGATTACGAAAAACATAATTTGAATTCAAGATGTCAAAATTCAAATTATTATTATTATTATTTTTTTTTTTTTTTTTGCTCATTCTATCAACTTTAGTGATTAAAAGTCATACTTTTGACTAATGGAAATAACCCCATTACATATTATCTAAATAGAATAAGTAATACGTAATCATTTCTTCTGTTGAATAATCACCAAAGAGAAACAAAATAATCTGTATTAACAGGAAAATGCACAATTATTTTTTTCCTCTCTTTTTTTCCCCCTTTTTAGAAGACTACAACTGCTGATTCCGATAACTTCTTAAAAAGCATTTCGGAATCCCGATTTTCGCTTTCCTTATCAGTCGGCTTTTACGCAACGATGCAATGTTTATTGACGCTCGGAAGTTTTAGGAGCTTCACGAACATTAGTGACCTCCAACTTCGTTTTCGGCATTCGACCGCGTTTTTTTTTTTTTTTTGGTGCTGCCATCTATCAATACGCGCAGAAATGAAACGTTTAAATAGGGGATAGTGGGGCAAAGCGATAACTTATTTTTTTGAAGCTGGAAAAATTAGAAATTTGGTTTGAAAATTTCAGTACGTAAAGAAAGATGTGTTTTATTATAAACTTGCACTCAAACATTATTTTTCTTTTTTGGTGGTAAATTTGTACCATCAAAAAAAAAAAAAAAAAAAAAAAGAAAAGAAAAAAGAAAAACGTAGAAAGTTTTTACTTTAAAAATACACGGGGTGAAGTGAAAAAAAGTTTTTTTGTTCTGGAATATTTTTAATTTGATTGCAAAAAATATTCTTTACTAAGTGAATGAATAAATAAATAATGAAATAATAAACGAGTATAAGTAAGAAAATTAATTAATTCACGAGAAAAATGAATGAGAAAATAAAAGGGAGAATAAATAAGAAAAAATGTAAATGAATGATTAAAAAGGAGAACTAATAAATGAAGGAATGTAAATGAATTGATTAATGGATGAATACACACACGATTAAAAAAAATGAATGAATAAAGAAACGAAATGAACCATTTCACTTCGCCCGCGTGTATCTGACAAATTGTGTTAAAACATTGAAAATTCAAACATGCCTTTTGTTATCTGAATAATTACTGCACTAGACATCAGTGGATTTCAATTAATACTTTAAATATTAATTACAGAAACTGCATCATCCTTAAATAAATAATAGCCAATGATCGAGTAACCCGCGAGTTTCAACAATGAAACTCGCGCCACGGCATGATCATTTGATAATATGTTTTGGTAATGTTTAACATGCAGGGAGAGGATTTATTGTGACAAGGCTGAACTCCATCCGGTCACTTAACTGTTTCACCAGTAAGACTGTGTCATTTCCGGGGGATCAAGAAACGAAAAAGTGGTTGAAAATTAACGCTATCTACTGGAGTTTAGGATTAATCCACTGGAGTTAGGGTTACAATTTCAACGATCAAAATATCACCAAACAGGCAATGGCTTCGTTTCAAATGTAGAAAAGCAGAATTAATTTTCACAAACCATACCTTGACGGACGACTATCTAGTTCTATAGTAACAGAAATTATCTTTGACAAATCTCAAAATATTATAATATGTGTATCTAAGATTGAAATGACTTGTATTGTCAATACATTGTTTTAGAGCTACATATGTTCATTTTTTTGACTATAATCAACTGTATGTTTAAGAACATAATTAAAATATTGCTAGATTTTGGCGCTGCAAACTGTGAAACTATTTAACCATTCCACTTTGCCCCAAATTCCCCAACTATTATTTTTTATGCACTACCTGGAAACTTTAACTGCTCAGCACGGCTTAACCTTGTGCATGGGCGTAGACAGGACTGGAGTTAATGGAGGGGCAAGCACCGGAGCAACCTTAAGCACTACAACTAGCTGATGACTTAAGCAATTACAACAGTGATTCTCAACCTGTGGGGCGCGCGCCCCGAGGGGGACGCGAGCACACTCGAGGGGGGGGGATATCCATGAAAAAATGCTATTTAAAAGAATTAACTGACTGAAATGAAAAGCAGACATACAAATAGAAAAGAAAATGTATTTCAACATATTTGATAATTACCTTATTAAAGCAAACAACTTCTGAATCAAAACTTACGTACCTAAAATTGAAAAGAAATTTCGTAGTTATCAGTGATTTCCTTGGGCCAGTATTGATGAACAAAGTTTTTCGAAACAAGGCTTAATATTAGAAATTGCCGCTCTCAGTTCTGTTCCTATATTTAGCCAAAATCTCTATTTTGCCTTCAACGAAGCCAAATCAGATAATTCATTTTCAGAAAGGTAGGATGTTGAAAATGGAAATAGAATGCGAACTGCCCTTGTTTTTAGAGCGGAAAAAGAATCCTCTACTCTTGACCAAAATTCAAATAGTGATTTATTACGAAACGTCTTTTGGTTTCGCCACTTGTCGTAAAGTCTATGAATTTTTCTTCCTCATCAATGCAGAGTTCTTAGGGAATCTTATGAAAAGGATCTCAAACCTACTCGTAATTTGTTATCAGTTTGTCGTCAGCAAGAAAATACTTTTTAAAATTCTTTGCCAGCATGACTAAGTGATTTTCAATGGTTACAAAACCAACTTTTAGATGTTCTTCTTCAGCTTTGTAAATTGTACTACTGCTAGAGGTTGATAATCAACCTCATCTAGGTCCTAGATTGCTTCCAATTTATTTGCATTCAGTTCTTTAATTTATTTTGTTCTAATAAGACTATGCTCAAAGCAAAGTTTTGCGTAGTAAGATTAATTTTTTTTAACGAAATTATCAATATTTTTATTTAAAAATCTGCTTTAGGTATCCCAACTAGTTTCAGTTTCAAATTTTGACTGTGCCCTCGTAATGACGGGGGGGGGGGGGTTGAGCTCCCTTCAGTGTTCAAAGGGGGGCGCAAAGCCTAAAAGGTCAACCCCTGAATTACAACCAAGAAAGAGAGAGAGAGAGAGATTGGTCCTTCAATTAATAAACAAAATGAAGAAGAAGAATCAATAAAGAGAAGCAAATCTCATTGACTTCAAAATGAATTTGAGGTTTTCCACAAACTAGTTCTAGTCTAGTGGATTCTTGATCGCTGTACTGGAATCCGAATTTTCCCACCAACACCTTAGTTAAAGCTCAGCTGCACACTGGCACACTGTCTGGAAGATGAAGGTTCTTTATTTTTCTGTAAAAATGTAATATCTATGCAATACTGAATATTATTGAAAATCTAGTACTTGGTCTTATTAAATGAAATTTAAAATAAGATGCAGAGAAAGCACGGTATGTCTTTATTTCTTTTTGAAGTGGACTTTCCTGATTGGCAAACTTTTGTGTGAGAGAAGTGACGCAGTTGTTTTTTTGTGCGACGAAAAGTTGTAAATGCTCTCTTCTCGCTTTCTTTCCTTCTCGTTGCTGGTGGTGTCGTGTGCTGAGTTGAGTATAGCTGTAGGTTCTCAACAGAGCATCTGCGGCAACACGAGTTCATTACCAACGCATTTCTAGTATTGTTTAAGACCTCATATTTTGAAAACAGGGACAGGAGGGAAAATAATTTATGAGTCCAAAATGGATGTTTTACTTCGCTGTTTTTATTACTACTTATTCTGATTTTCTTCATCATTACACTACATTTCTCTCTTTTCTTCATCATTAGTACGGTTTATTTCGGTACGTTAGGGACCATTCATTAATTACGTAAGGATGGTTTTGGAAATTTTTGGCACCCCTATTCCCGTGTAAGGGTACGTAAGATTTTTCATACCCCCTCCCCCTATTCTTACGTAAGGTTCCATTTCGTTTTTTAAAATAATAAATTAACGAGTCTTACATCACTGGAATCATTACGAAATTCACAATTATTAAATTATTTCTGAAAACCTTTCTGAGTAAAGTAATATTTACTAAAAGTTGGAATCTAGACTGAATGTTTTTTCGACATTTTTTTTTTTTTTTTTTGTAAATGATGCGATACTAATTAAAAATAAAACATGCCATACATAGTGCGATTCTTTTATTATATTTTACACTAGTCACTCTTCGTAAAACAAATAAAAAATAGGTCAACCCAGTATGTTTTTTACTTACCATAACGGAAATGAAATATGGTCGTTGCCAAACCACTGGACCACGCGCTGTCTTATATAAAATATCGAATTGGGAAATATTGCGTAGGGATGAGTTTGCCCCCCTCCCTCCCCCAAGTGAGGGTATGTAGAGATTTTTCCAACACCCCCTGCCCCTTGGGATCCTTACGTAATTCATGAACGGCCCCTTAGCGAAATCCTTGATATCAAATATCTGCTTGGGAAAATTTTAGTAACGTAGACTCTTTTCCAAAACTTTCCTCAGGGAAAGCATTTCGGTTACGGGATTCCTCTCAAAATTCCGAAAGTCTGCCAAGGACCGAACTACCGAAAGTCTGCCAAGGAGAGTTTCGGAAACGAGATTCTTAACCAAATCCCCGTTATCGAACATCTTTCTTCTTTCTTTTTAGGAAGACGCCAAATTTAGCGGATTTCGATGAATAATGGAAGATATCTTTCGCACGCTTTGCAGATGGAAGTCCTGCCACATGGAAGACAATGAAATCTTGTGGTACCTTCCATTTCTCGCCAAATCTTTCAAGTCTTTAAAGATTTCGGAGAAAATATTAAACTTTGCACTTTTCTCAAAATTTCTGTAGACTTTAAGACTTTATATTTCGATAACGGAGACACGAGGGAAAAATTGTTTTGAAGCAAAAAATAAATAAATAAATAAATAAATCTCAATGTGTTCTTTCGTTTGCTACCTACTTCAATGTTTTCACTTAGTACACACTATTCGTGTGGGGTTCCCTAGTAACAATGACGCAGCGAAGAGGGAGGGGGCTGAACCCCCCGCCCTTCCCAGAGGCATTGGTTTTAACATAAATGCAAATTCTAATACAGTAGTTTTTGCATGTAAAGGGGCTGTTTTAATTTAAAAAAAAAAAAACCTCCAGAAGAAATTTTTGATTAAAAAAAAAGAACCACCAAAAGGTATTTTTGATTTTAAAAAAAATCCCATCCAGAAAATATTTTTCATAAAAAAACCCCCTCCAGTAGGTATTTTTGGTTTAAAAAAATATCCTCCAGATGGTATTTCTAGCAAAGCTAGTGCCTAGTAACAAATACCCGCTACCTTTCCTGTTGGTATAGAGGCTGTCAGCAAGGCGGCCAAAAGCCAAAGCAGGCCCCTTGTCAGTTTAGTCACCGCCCCCCCTCCTACCATGAAACTTACAAAACTTATACTATTATGCCCCCCCCCCAAGTGCCGATCTCCTTGTTTTCGACCAGTCTGACAAGGCCTCTCGTGGGCCCTGGCTGTCAGTTGCCTGCCTTACCCAACTGACCTTAATCCAATTAAAAGTTCACTCACAAAATCAAAACCGCCAGTTTCGGTTTTAGAAAGTTTAATATTTAAAGGCAACTTCAAAAGAGTCCAACATAAGTCAAGCTTTTGCTTCCGACACTTCAATTTCATCACCGCACTCCGCATTGTTTAGAACGAAAGCGTTTAACCTGTTGCATCACTCGAGAAATCAATAGGAAGATGCCTTCGAAGGCCGTGACATTGAGTAGCAACATTTCACCGCGAGTGAGACTCATACAGAGTCAAAAAATATATTTATGAGCGGATGAATGATATTTTATTTCCGATTGTTTAAACGGTGTGAGGGTAAATGTGTAAATAACTAATGACTGAGAGGAACGTGACGCATATCTCAATGAAACGTTGCAGACGTGAGGACCATTGAGAAGAGATAAAATGGACGGAACTTCCCATTCGTGAAGCTAAGAATCCAAATCCCGTGATTTTGTTTTGAAGAAAAGCATTGGAAGAAATCAGGTTTATTTCGCTAGTTTCACGCAAAATGTGTCAACCATTCGTCGTTGTGGAATCACGTGACTTGAGGCCTTTGCCTCCAATGATTGGACTTGCTCCCTCCATTTGCTAATTCCCGCTTTTCGGTGAGGACATTCTGGCTCGAATGGTGAGAGGGGTTCGAATGCAAAACGTGTTGAGCAAAAATGGTGGACCCCATTTCTAAAGAATCATATTTTCGAAAGTATTGTACATCTTCTTTACTAATAATAAAGCAGAAAGTCTCTCTGTCCGGAGGATGTCTGGATGTCTGTGACGCGCATAGCGCCTAAACCGTTCGGCCGATTTTCATGAAATTTGGCACAAAGTTAGTGTGGAGCACGGGGGTGTGCACCTTGAAGCGATTTTTCGAAAATTTGATGTGGTTCTTTTTCTATTCCAATTTTAAGAAAAAACATATCATAAGATGGACGAGTAAATTACGAAATTATCATAACCTGGAACCGTAACATGGGCACAAGCCAATTGGCGAGAAAATTCACTTTACATTATTTGTAAATATACAGGCGAATCAAAAGACCTTTCAATTTTCTATTACGGGCAAAGCCGTGCGGGTACCACTAGTGATTCCATAAAGCGGCTGATTCAATAAAGCGGCTAATTCAACAAATCTGGATTTTATTCTGTTTTTGACAATTTGATTCATTAAAGCGGTTGATTGAATTAACCACCGACTCAGTCAACCGACGTCCACTGTATAATTTAAATTTTCTCTTACTGAAAAGCTCTTGAGGAGAAACTTTTCAATGCAAGTGATAAATAAGAAATTATTCGCAAGAAACAATAAAAGTGCTCTCGAAAACTTTTTCATCAATATAAAACAACTAGAAAATCGCCCGTCAAGGTATGACGGATTAAAAATTGCTTCTACATTTGAACGAAGCCATTGCCTGTTCGATGATATTTTAGCCGCGTTCACAAGACACTTTTCGACCCGATAAATTCCCGCTCTGGCTCTGCAAAAAAAAAAAACGATTGGAAAATTCCATGATAAAAGAGGTTTCCCATTGTGTCACAGAAAGCGCTTTTTACCCATCATCCTTAGCGGCTAGTAGACGAACTTGTTTCGAAGAATTCGTTCTGAGTAATAAAATTCTGCTTTGCATCCCAGAAGTAAGCAGAAGGAGAAAAATTCCACATATACCCCGCAAATAACTAGAATGCGGTGAAAAGCAGGTTTTTTTCCGGGGTCGAAAGTGTCCATGGAAACGTCCCTTTTGATACTAGAAATTGTAACCCTAAACTCTCGTAGATAGCGTTCATTGTTGATCACTTTTTCGTTTCTTCGTTCCCCAGAAATGACACAGTAAACGGTTAAGTGACCGGATCGAGTTCAGCCTTGTCACAATGAAGCCTTTCCCTGCATGTTAAGCATAAACCAACATATTATCAAATGATCATGCCGTGGTGCGAGTTTCATTGTTGAAACACGCGCGTTACTTGATCATGGGCTTTTCTCTATATGAGGATGCCATGGTGTGCTTTACATAATTAGATTGGAGTCGTTTGTGAAATTTTAAACGTATTTTTTTCTGAAAGAACGTGGTTAAAAACATAGGATTTGACCATTTTTAAAATATCTTGACTAATTGTAATATTTTTTAACGATTATTTTAATCGGTGCGCAGATTCAATTTCATTTTTTACGCTTTTGCACATGGCATCACACGTGATGAAAAGCCATTCACTGATGCCATTAGCGAAGAGTGCGATATTTAATTTGCTTCTTTACTCGCATCTGCTGGCAACGATATGGTTGACAGCAAGCGTAGAGAGCAATATTTAACTCGATTCTTAATTATCATAATCTGGAAACGCGGAAGACAGCAAGCGTAAGCATTCAGGGCGCCAGTGGATAGCGTGTCAAAGTTCACCTCTTGTGACGTCATACAGACCACGCCTTGTTTGAAAAATCGGACATTAAAAAAAATGATTAAAAATTAAGTATTTTGAAAATGAAAGTTTTCCTCGCTCCAGTTTTTTTTTTTTTTTTTTTATTTTTATTTTTTTTTTTTTTTTTGCTCATTCTATCAACTTCAGTGACTAAAAGTAATACTTTTGACTAATGGAAATAACACCATTACATATTATGTTATAGAATAAGTAATACGTAATCATTTCTTCTGTTGAATAATCACCAAAGAGAAACAAAATAATCTATATCAACAGGAAAATGCAATTATTTTTTTTTTCTTTCTTTTCTTTCTTTTTAGAAGACTTCAACTGCTGATTCCGATAACTTCTTAAAAAGCATTTCGGAATCCCGATTTTTGCTTTCCTTATCAGTCGGCTTTTACGCAACGATGCAATGTTTATTGAAACTCAGAAGTTTTAGGAGCTTCACGAACTTTAGACCTCCAACTTCGTTTTCGACATTCGACCGCGTGTTTTTTAGTGCTGCCATCTGTAAATATGCGCGGAAATTAAACGTTTAAGTAGGGGATAGTGGGGCAAAGCGATAACTTATTTTTTTGAAGCTGGAAAAATTAGAAATTTGGTTTGAAAATTACAGTACGTAAAGAAAGATGTGTTTTATTATAAAACTTGCACTAAAACATTATTTTTCAATTTTGGCGGTGAATTTGTACCATCAAAAAAAAAAAAAAAAAAAGAAAGAAAGAAAGAAAAACGAAGAAAATTTTTACTTTAAAAATACATGCGGTGAAGTGAAAAAAAAATTTTTTTGTTCTGGAATATTTTTAATTTGATTGCAAAAAATATTCTTTACTAAATGAATGACTAAATAAATAATGAAATAATAAACGAATATAAGTAAGAAAATTAATGAATTAATTCACGAGAAAAATAAATGAGAAAATAAAAGGGAGAATAAATAAGAAAATGTGTGAATGAATTATTTAAAAAAAAGGAGAATTAATAAATGAAGGAATACAAATGAATTGATTAATGGATGAATACGCACATGATTGAACAAATGAATGAAAAAGAAAACGAAATGAACAATTTCACTTTTCCCGCGTCGAATTGTGTTAAAACATTGAAAATTTAAACATGCCTTTTGTTATCTGAATAATTACTGCACTTGACATCCTAAAATACCAGTGTTGGCCCTTGTTGACGATGTTAAAAAAAGGAATAGGGTTCGAATCCCCCCTACAAAAACTTTTCGGAATTTAAATTTCAAAAAGATAATTTTAGACGATCTTTGGCGATGTTCCGAGAAGCAGTTTGGATGCCTACCCTCTGGCATATTGCAAAATTTAAGTCATAAAGACGTGATTTTAGACATCTCGTGTAATATCAGGGGAAATAACGGGTTCAGTGACTACCCTCTGATAATTTTTCGAAACCGCAGTTTCAAAAAAGCGCAATGTTTGACAATCTTTGATAATGTTGGGTAGGGGGAGAGGGTTGAAACATCCTTGACTTAACTTTTATATTTAAGTTGTTCTAGATGAAAATCATGAAGAAACTCCGCCCCCCCCCCCCGCAAGCATTTATAAATCACATACGCAATAAGAAGTGAGTTCAAAAATCAACCGCCCCCTCCTTGGAAACTTTCTGGATCCGTCCTTGGGGCAGGCACAGGAGTAACCTTACGCGCTCCAACATTTTCCAAGCTGATGACTTAAGCAATTACAGTAGCCGCTGAATCACGCTTGTTCTAAGCAGTTTTGTTTAATTAAAGCGGCTGATTCAATAAAGCGGCAAGTTCAATAAAGCTGGAGTCGGTTCTGTTTTTGTCCATTTGATTCAATAAAGCGGCTGATTCAATTAACCACTGATTCAATTAACCGGCGTCCGCTACAACCAAGAGAGAGAGAGAGATTGGTCCTTCAATTGATGAACAAATTGAAGAACCAATAAAGAGAAGCAAATCTCATTGACTCAGGGCCGGCTTTGGAAGTGTGGATGCCGGGGGACAACGAAGGAGTGGAGGCCCCTAATCAGGGTTCGAAAAGATCATCATATTTTCGAAAATATCCGATACTTTGATACATATCCGAATATTTTTATGTATATCTATATATCCGATATTTTTGATCAGCACTTTAATAGTAAATGGGGCATTCCACGGTATTTTTGACATTATGTAGAGTCCGTAACGTGACCTTTTTTTGCCATAACTTTTTAATTTACCGTTTGATTTGCAAATTATTTTATTTTGAGCTGGTGTGTTGGTAGGAAAAGATCAAAATAAAATAATATGCTAATCAAACAGTAAATTAAAAAGTTAAGGCTAAAAAGGTCACGTTACGAACTCCACATAAATGTCAAAAATACCGTGGAATGCCCCAAATACATCCTGAAGTTACTGCTATTTGTTTTTTTTATATCATTATAATTTATAGGGGAAAAAACATAAAATTTGCTGACCCGTGAAAGTTAGGATATTTTGTAAAAATTTATTGTAGGGGACCCTTTGTTGTCGAGGCCCCGGGGCAGTAGCCCCGCCTGCCCTCCCCTAAATCCGGCCCTGCATTGACTTCAAAATGAATCTGAGATTTTCCACGAACTAGTTTTAGTGGATTCTTTATCACTGTACTGGAATCCGAATTGTCCCACCAACACCTTAGTGAAAGCTCAGCTGCACCTTGAGCACACTGTCTGGAAGATGAACGTTCTTCAGTTTTCTGTAAAAAATGTAACATTTATGCAATATTGAACATTATTGAAAATCTAGTACTTAGTTTTATTAAATGAAATTGAAATTAAGATGCAGGGAAAGCACGATACAGCAAGGGCGCCCATATAGGGGGCAAGAGGGGGTTCAAGCCCCATCCCCTTAGAAATTACAACTTCGTTGCTTTCAGAACTTTTTTCTTTGCAAAAATATAAAAACATTTCTACTCCAGCCATTAATGAATCATTTATTAAGAATGTCATTCTTTACTAACTCTAATCTGTACTGAAATCGGTTTCTATGGGGAAAATATCCTGTTAAAACATGGGGAAAATATCTGAGCCCCCCCCCACCCCTTAAAATTTTGCATATTGGCGCCTATGCGGTACATTGGCGGTCGCTTATTAAAATCACATTCGTTCTGAGGATATTTGATTTTATAAACTGGCTGATTTTATAAACCGGCATACCTACATCTAAAAAAAATGAAAGGTTTTGAAGTATAAATACTCTAGAAACCAAACGAATTGCTACATTTATTTTTGTTTAAAGTATTTTTTTGGCAACTTAATTTGACGCAGAGATTTTCTCATCTTCTGACTGAGACTGATTCCTCCACTTCTTGGTGCTCCTTTAACAACTTTTAACGCATGATGTCCAAAAGTTCGATTTTATAAAACGGAGATTATGATTTTATTAAAGGATGGTTTTAACATGTTTTGGTATTGCAATGATTCTGTTCGTCCAGATTTGATTTCATAAAGCGGCTGATTTTATATTCCAGTGATTTTATCAGTGGCGGGTACTGTATTTTGCATTTTTTTGAAGTGAACTTTGAAGGCTTGATTGGCAATTTTTTGTTTGAGGGAAGTGATGCAGTTTTTTTTTTTGTACGACGAAAAGTTGTAAAATACGCTCTTCTCACTTTCCTTCCTTCTCGTTGGTGGTGGTGTCGTGTGCTGCGTCGAGTATAGCTGTTGGTTATCAACAGAGCATCTGCGGCAACACGAGTTCATTACCAACGCATTTCTAGTATTGATTAAGACCAGGGCCGTCCCAAGAGGGAGCGAGCGGGGCAATCGCTCCGGGCGCCACGAAATGAGGGGGCGCCGCAAGGTGCCCCCTCGTTTCAACGGAACACGACGACATTCACACGAAATGAGGGACGCAGCAAGGCCCCCCTCATCGTAGAAAATCCCACGATTGCATAAAATTAGGGGCGCCTTGCGGCGCCCGCTCATTTTATGTATCATAGATACACAGTCAAAAATACGAAATACAGAATCATTGCAATGATTATCTATTTTTTTTCATAGGGCCCGAAAATATTCCTCTCTCTGTCTCCAAAACATTAGTTTCCTCTGTATCATTGAAGCAGATACAATTTCTGCGAATATAACTGTTTAGAATCAAACAAAAGGCACTTCTTCCTTTGTCTAGTTCTTCTCACTAAATTTGCTTGAATTCTACCCCTGCGTGCAGTGACGTAATCAGAAAAAGTTTTAAGGGGGCACATTGAAAAAACAAAAAACAGATTTTTTTTTTTTTTTTTTTGATCTGATAGGAAAAAAGGTCAAAAGGTGTCCAGTCAAAAGTTTGAAACTTCTAGTTTTGAAAACACAATTTTAGCCTTAAAAACGCGACTATAGGTCATGTTTATTGACGTTAGTTAGAAAGCTCAGAAACTGTTTCCAATCGATTATTTTTTTAAACAGATTGAAATCAATTCCTTCTCCCCCTGCAAGTTTTCGAAATTGAAGTTTCAAAAACGCAACTTTAGACGAACTTTGAAGATTTTATGGGCGGGAGAATCTGGAGCATTTCTCAGGAAAATTGTTTAAAATTATTGTTCAAAAACTTTAAGCCATGTTTTGCATTCAGGGGCAATTCCACTTAAATTTTTTGTAAGTGTTGTTTAAAAAACCAATTTTTTGTGATATTAAAGAAAGGCGGCATGGGGACCCTTGCACGAATATTTTCTTAAACTTAAGTCTTAAAACGCAATTTGTAAGACCATATTTTGTAATATTAGGGCCAGTGATTTTTCGAAATTAGAGCTCCGAGACGCAATTCTGAACGATTTTCGATGCTGCTGAGTATTTGTGGGCTTCTTCCTAAAACTTACAATATTTGATGCAAAAGAATAACATCTTTGTTTATAACACATATGAAAGTTGGTATTAAGTTGGTACAGGGGTAAAACCACAAAAGAACTCTTGAAAAGAATCACTAGATGAGTCCAGATCGAAATCTAATTTTGATGTAATTTACTGCGATAAATACATTTTCTATTTATAATCAGCAACTTATTTATTTGTGTTCTTAGTTTGATCAATATGAATAACCAATTCAGTTTTAATTGTTAGTTTTTTATCAAGAGCGATAACATTTTACTAGATAAATATTTGGATTTTTAACATTTCCATTTTTCGAAAAGTTTTTGGGGCATTAATGTTTCACAAATATTAGAAACATGTTCATTGCTTGTCTTTTAATTTGTATTATGCATAGCCCTCTGATTATTCTGTTCATTAATATGTAAGAAATTCAAGTATGTATTATGCACTGATGTTATAGCTAACTTGATGTTTCTGTGTGTATGGGGGGGGGGGGGGGGCAGGAAACCTTCGGCCCGGGCGCCGTCAGAGCTTCGGACGGCCCTGTTTAAGACCTCATATTTTGAAAACAGGGACAGGAGGGAAAATAATTTATGAGTCCAAAAAAGATGATTTACTTTGCTGTTTTTATTACTACTTATTCTGATTTTCTTCATCATTACACTACCGTACGGTTTATTTCGGTAGGTTAGGGGCCATTCATTCATTACGTAAGGATGGTTTTGGAAATTTTTGATCCCCCCCTATCCTTATGTAAAGGTACGTACAAACCCCCTTCCCCTGTTCTTATGTAAGATCCCATTTCGTTTTTCAAAACAATAAAATAATGAATCTTACATCAGTGGAATCATTAAGAAATTCACTATTAATAAATTATTTTTGAAAACCTTTTTGTGTAAAGAAGTATTTACTAAAATTTGAAATCTAGACTGAATGCTTTTTCGATTTTTTTTTTTTTTGTATATGATGCGATACTGATTAAAAATAAAACATGTCATAGATACTGCGTTTCTTTCATTATATTCTACACTGTTCATTTTTTGTAAAACAAGCAAAACATAGGTCATCCCAGTATGTTTTTTACTTACAATAACGGAAATGAAATATGGTCCCTGCCAAACCACTTGTCCACGCGATGTCTTATATAAAATATCGACTTGGGAAATATTACGTAGGAATGAGCTTGCCCCCCCCCCCCCAACCAAGCAAGGGCATGTAGAGATTTCTCCAACACCCCCTCATCCCCCTCGGGATCCTTACGTAATTCATGAAAGGCCCCTTAGCGAAATCTCTGATATCGAAAATCTGCTTTCGAAGATTTTGTTAACGTAGACTCTTTTCCAAAACTTCCCTCAGGGAAAGCATTTCGGTTACGGGATTCCTCTCAAAATTCCGAAAGTCTGCCAAGAACCGAACTACCGAAAGTCTGCCAAGGAGAGTTTCGGAAGCGAGATTTTTAGCCAAATCCCCGTTATCGAACATCTTTCTTCTTTCTTTTTAGGAAGACGCCAAATTTAGCGGATTTCGATGAGTAATGGAAGATATCTTTCGCACGCTTTGCAGATGGAAGTCCTGCCACATGGAAGACAATGAAATCTTGTGGTACCTTCCGTTTCTCACCAAATCTTTGAAGTCCTTAAAAGTTTTGGGGAGAATATTAAACTCAGCAATTTCTGTAGATTTGAAGACTATATTTCGATAACGGAGTCACGAGGGAAAAATTGTTTTCAAGCAAAAAATAAAAAAATAAATAAATAAATCTCAATGTGTTCTTTCGTTTGCTACCTACTTCAATGTTTTCACTTAGTACACACTATTCGTGTGGGGTTCCCTAGTAACAATGGCGAAGCAAGGGGGGGGGGGGCTGAACCTGCCCCCCCCCCCCTCCCTCCCCAGAGCCATTGGTTTTAACATAATCTAATACAGTAGTTTATACATATAAAAGGGCTGTTTTAATTTTTTAAAAAGTCCTTCAGACGGTATTTTTGATCAAGAAATCCCCTTGAAAAAGCATTTTTCACAAAAAAAAACCACCCCAGAAAAAATTTTTGATCAAAAAAAAAAAAAAAAAACCCCTCCAAAAGGTATTTTTGATTTTAAAAAATCCCTTCCAGAAAATATTTTTCATAAAAAAAAAGAAAAAAAGAAAGAATGAAATTAATTTGAATTCTGAAATTTTGAATTCAAATTATGTTTTCTGCAATCACGACAGGACCCTACTCATTGGACTTATTGTTTCTAGAAATGACTCCTGTACCCCCCCAAGCCTGCCCTTCCTTCTGGGGGTTACGTGTGTATAGTTGGGTATGTGTGTGCAAGCGCACGTGCGTGCATGTGTAGGCTTGTGTGTGTGGGCGTAGACCTGTGTGTATCCACTTAGGCGTGTGCTTGTGTGTAATGGCTTGTGTGTGGAAGCCTGTATGTGCGTAACGATCCGTGTGTGTGTAGGACATGGACGCTACTGACCAGGAGAAGCGGCTAACGGGGGACGGTGCTCAGGACTGGAGGTCGATGGGCGGTGGTGCTGCAGATGCCTTTGGTCCAAGCTGAAAAAGGAACCACAACGCCAAAGACGGTCAAGTAAGAACAATAAACAATTGTGATTGCTCAAAAAAAAAAAAAATAATTTGAATTTTGACATTTTGAATTCAAATTATGTTTTTCGCAATCACGAGTGTGTGTGTGTGGGGGGGGGGATATGTGTGTTTGTGTGTATGGGGTATGTGTGTTTGTGTCTGTGTGCAGGCATGAATGTGTGGGTAGTTGTGTGTTTTGTGTATGTGTCTGTATGTGTTTGTGTGTGTGTGCGTGCGTGTGTGTGTAGTTGTGTATGTATGCGCGTGTGTGTAGGACATGGATGCAACCTGGAGACGGCTTTCGCTATAGGAGCAGCAGCGTGAGGAGCCCGCCTGTCCACGGTGATGGTGCAGAGGGTGGCGGTGGGAAAAATCAAAGGAACGTCAAAAACAGTCAAATGAAAGCAATAAGCAATTGTGATTGCTCAAAAAAATCCTCCAGATGGTATATCTAGCAACACTAGCACCTAGTAACAAATACCCGCAACTTTTCCTGTTGGTTTAGAGGCTGTTAGCAGGGCCGCCAAAAGCCAAGGTGGGCCCCTTGTCAGTTTAGTCACCGCCCCCTCCTACCATGAAACTTATACTATTCTGCCCCCCTCCCCCCAAGTGCCGGGCTCCTTGTTTTCGACCAGTCTGACAAGGCCTCTCGTGGGCCCTGGCTATCAGTTGCCTGCCTTACCCAACTGACCTTAATCCAATTGAAAGTTCACTCACAAAATCAAAACCACCAGTTTCGGTTTTAGAAAGTTTAATATTTAAAGCAACTTCAAAAGAGTCCAACATGAGTCAAGCTTTTGCTTCCGACGCTTCAATTTCATCACCACACTCCGCATTGTTTAAAACGAAAGCGTTTAACCTGTTGCATCACTTGAGAAATCAATAGGAAGATGCCTTCGAAGGCCGTGACATTGAGTAGCAACATTTCACCGCGAGTGAGACTCATACAGAGTCAAAAAATATATTTATGAGCGGATGAATGACATTTTATTTCCGATTGTTTAAACGGTGTGAGGATAAATGTGTAAATAACTAATGACTGAGAGGTACGTGACGCATACCTCAATGAAACGTTGCAGACGTGAGGACCATTGAGAAGAGATAAAATGGACGGAAACTCCATTCGTGAAGCTAAGAATCCAAATCCCGTGATTTGTTTTGAAGAAAAGCATTGGAAGAAATCAGGTTTATTTCGCTAGTTTCACGCAAAATATGTCAACCATTCGTCGTTGTGGAATCACGTGACTTGAAGCCTTTGTCTCCAATGATTGGACTTGCTCCCTCCATTTGCTAATTCCCGCTCTTCGGTGAGGACATTCTGGCTCGAATGGTGAGAGGGGTTCGAATGCAAAACGTGTTGAGCAAAAATGGTGGACCCCATTTCTAAAGAATCATATTTTCGAAAGTATTGTACATCTTTACTAATAATAAAGCTGAAAGTCTCTCTGTCCGGAGGATGTCTGGATGTCTGTGACGCGCATAGCGCCTAAACCGTTCGGCCGATTTTCATGAAATTTGGCACAAAGTTAGTATGTAGCATGGGGGTGTGCAATTCGAAGCGATTTTTCGAAAATTCGATGTGGTTTTTTTCTATTCCAATTTTAAGAAAAAAAATATCATAAGATGGACGAGTAAATTACGAAATTATCATTACGTGGAACCGTAACATGGGCACAAGCCAATTGGCGAGATACGAAATTATCATAACGTGGAACCGTAAGATGGGTACAAGCCAACTGGCGAGAAAATTCACCATACATTATTTGTAAATATACAGGCGAACCAAAAGACCTTTTGAGTTTTCTATTACGGGCAAAGTCGTGCGGGTATCACTAGCATTACAAATATTGATACATGAGTTTAAAGTGAAAGTCGAAGTTTTTTTCAGTAAAGTTCAAACTTACAAATTTGCAATGAGGAAGCACACTGTACGAAATGTTCAATTTCAAATGGTCGATAGTCATCCTTGGATGATTTTGGTTACGGGGATTCTTCGCTGAAATCCCCGCGATGGAAAGTATTCAAGAGAAGATTTCGCAACGGGAATTCTTCGCCAAATTCTCTGCCATTGGAAGTTTTCGTTAAAGGGGGGTTTCAGTACGTAGCGGGGTTTTTTAAACCAAAATCCCACTGCAAGTAATCAAAGATTGTGTTAGTGTCTATTCTTTTTCAAAATTCCCCCTTGCCGAATTCCTTGCAATAGGGAAGTTGCAACCTATTAAATGTTCATATTTTGGCTATTGGATATTGTTAATTGACCCTCAAAACTAAAAAATTCACCATCGCCGAATTTTAAAACACCGTGGTTGATTTTTAATAAATTTTTAAAAATCCATGCGCAAAAGTGCGCGCTTCTGAAACGTCACGAGCCTACGTCACAGGGCGCGAATGGGCAGCCTTCCGCCGAAGATCCCTTGCTTTCGCTACGGACATTTTGAGTGCGCTGATATTTTTATTTTTTAGAAATTCAATAATCCTTTTGAACACACTATGGAGACCGGATTCGTTAAAGCACAATCTGAATAATCTTCCTCATGTAACATCAATAATGATATTCGAATATTTTCCAGAGGATGAGAGGTTTAATGTTCCAGAAACGCGAGGAGTTAAATGCGAGGAGATAAGCCTTTTACGTTTCGTCTTCGAAGTCGAATGCGTGACCTTCGGCTTCTCCCCTATCGGAAGAGCGCATGACGTCACTTCCTATGCCATTTGACGTCACAAGGGCTTGAACTTTAAAAATTAATTTAAAAAAACTATTTATCGTATCGCAAAAATTTTTTCACCTGTGATGTTCACACATGTTACTCTATCATATAAAAATAAAATTGAAAAATCGAAAACTTCCCTATTCGTGGAAGGACTTCGATAGCAAGGATTCTTTGCCCAAATTCCCGTTATCGAAAGTCTTGTTTGAAAAATGTCCCTAACGGAAATGAAGATTTCGGCAGCAGAGATTCCTTGCCAACACTTTTTTTTTTAAATCAAAAGTGTTCGTAACATGGATTCTTTTCCAAAATCCATCATATCGAAACTCCACTGGGAGAACTTCATTATAACGGGGATTCTTTGCTAAATTCCCCGTTATCGAATGCCTGGAAGTATTTCAAAGGGTTTTTTTTTTTTTTTTGAGCAATCACGATTGTTTATTGCTTTCATTTGACTGTTTTGATGTCCTATCATTTTATTTTCCCGCCAGCACCCTCCGCACCATCACCGTCGACCGGCCGCCTCACGATGCTGCTCCTATAGCGAAAACCGTCTACAGGTTGCGTCCATATCCTACACTTACACGCATACATACATGCACGTACACACACATACATACATCTACACACATACACAAACACATACACACATACATACACACACCTACAAATAACTACCCACACACTCATACCTGCACACAGACGCAAGCACATATGCCTACACACACATACACATTCCCCCCCCCCACACTCATAAACACAACTACCCACACACTCATACCTGCACACAGACGCAAGCACATATGCCTACACACACATACACACACCACCCTACACACAAACACACATACCCCCACACACACGCCTACATACACACACACACGTGATTGCGAAAAACATAATTTGATTCCAAGAAGTCAAAATTCAATTTTTTTTTTTTTTCAGAATTACGATAGTTTTGGACCAAAACATCTTATTATTGCAAGTATTTGCCTGGGAAAAGTTCAAATAATATTCCGAATTTAAAAAAAAAAAAACTTTTTTTAGAATTTCCTGCTGCGTTGCTCGGCGTTGCGCGGTTTGATTCGAAAATGAAAGCTGTTCAAGTGACGTATGTTCAACAATAAGACTTAAATAAAAAAAATAAATAGCGTCAGATTTCATGTCAACGTGTAGAAAAGAGCAATTTTATAATTCTAAATTAAATTTTAAATCTCTTCGAGTTTTTTTTTTTTTTTTTTGAATTCCAAAAATTAAATGATTGTTTTAACAAATGTAAACATTCTGCCTCACAGATATCATTGCAACCCCCGCTAAGGGGGTTCCTCCCCATAGGGAGAGGAAAAAACAAAAAACTGAATTTCTGTGCATCAAAAATTTCTGCCAAATTGGCGAAGATCCGGCGCAAACTGGATTTTATGTGAGAAACTAACACACACGCACATAAACATATATCTCTACATAGTATAAAATGAAGTCTCCAAAAAGCGTCTGTGTGTTTGAACTCGCAAAACTCGAAAACTATCCAGTCGATTTTGCTGAAATTTTCACCGTTTGTTCCTTTAAGTCCTGAGAAGGTTTGCGGACCACTTCGAAAACAATTCGATGAATAGCTATTTTTTTATTCCAATTTAGGCCCAATTTTCACATAAATTCCCGAATATGGGGATGAAAAATTACTCGCAAATAGTAATATGATATATCATTGGTAAGGGAAGAATTTTCCGCGTTCCACGCAATTTGTTCCAATGCTCTAACTTAATTGCGGCGGGAGTTTTTTACGTTTTTAGCTCGAATTTTTTCAGGCTTAGCTGAAATTTAGGCACTACTTTCCTCATTAAATAAATCAATAAAAAGTGAAGGAATTGTCCCAAAGCTTTCTGTTTGACGCCATTGGAAAAAGCGACATTTTTAACTCCAGATCTAACTTGATCTATGGTCGAAAAAATAAGCTTTTATCTCGAAAGGAGAAAAAGTTACAAGCCTTTTTAAATCAAGTTTACGAAACCTCGATTCCATTCAAATTGTGAACCATTTTCTTTCGCATTTTAATTCCTTAAACTTATTTTATTTTGTGCTTCCATGGTTACGCATTGTACATCCATCTCTTTGGATTTAATTTCTTAAAAGTATTTTAATATCTGTCGTCATTGTTTGGAAGGGAAATCATGATGTTTTTTTTAAATTTATTTTTTACGCCTGATTGCTGAATATACGTCACTTGACACAACTTTTATTTTCAAGGTGAACCGGGCAAAGCCGGGCAACGCAGCTAGTTCTTTTATATATTCATAAATTAGTGACATGATAACGTTTATTACCCAGAGCATGGAATTATTTTCAGATTAATCCTGGGGAATTTATAGGAAGTACACTATAACAAATTTCAGAAACGTTTCTGGGTATATCGGAAACGTTTCCGAAATAATAAGAATCCTTCATCCAATAGCGAACTCCTCATTATTCAGAAAGCTTTCTGTTATTTCAAAAAATCTAGAAGCGGAAGTGAGGCGCAATGCTTCGAAACGAATTTTATCCTTCCAACATTGGCGCCAGTGAGTCGGAAATAACGAGAGCATATTTTTTTCGTTATCTATGGTTGCTGCAGTCAGCAACTGTTTAGCATTGGATTACTTGTTATTTCATGTCTAGAGAGTAGCAAATTGTGTCGAAACTAATTTTACGCTTTTGCATTTTCGGCTGCCCTTTATTTTTTAGACGATGTACGCAGCTTTTAAGTTAGTTAATAACAATTTGCTTCTTTACAATCTCCGGTGCGTCCATGATTTTATATATATTGTGTGTTCAAGCGTGAATAGTTTCAACAGCCGTTTTTATACTTAATGAAACGAAACCCTTTGGATTACTTATCCAGTTGTAATGGAGGTACTTAGATTTTCTTCCTCTCATGTTCACTTGTAAGTATTAATGAATATTTTAAAGCATGTTGCTATATACATTTATATTTTTGTTGATTTGCATTTGATGAGGCTCCAATTGTAACTGTTTTTGGGTTTATCGAATTAATTTAAAGTTATTCTACATACCTATGTGCGCAGTGTACTATTTGTTGTAACTAATTGAAACTGATTAATTACGCAAAAGAAATAAGATTTGTATTTGAAAAGCAATCACAGAAAAGTTATTTCGAAATATTTGGATATACATACATTGGTTCAAAAAAAAAAAAAAAAAAAAAATCGTTTAATTCATTAAAAATATGGTAATGCAAATGTTTTCTAGTATTGTAATATGCTTCACAAAAAATGTGCCAGTATTATTTATCTTTTTTTATTATAATTTATTCATTTATTTAAAAATATTTATACCATTAGAAAATGGCCCAGTTATCTATTAGTAAGCAACATAGTTATGCAATTAATTCATGTGCTTATTCATTTTGTTAAATGTGATTGACAATAAAAAATTCCTTGACATTAGTTGTTCGCTAAGTAACATTTCCTTCGTGGATATACTAGTTTAATATAGGATAGTCAGGAGGAATGAGTCAGTGGCAAAAATGGAACAGTTGCATTTACAAGCCGAAATAAAAAGAAATATTATTTCATGTCATTGTTTTAAAAGTGATCATTTTTTAAATACTATGTTATTAATATACAAAGTACATATGGGGAGAAGACGAGGGGCGTTCACCACGCAGACTGCCATTGACATTTTCAGGGATTGCTTTTTTTAAAAAGGGGAGCGCTTTATAGCATTTTATGGGTTCACCATCACTCTTATGGTGTGGGGGGGGGGGAATCTCGTATATATGAAATGGAGTAATCATGCAATAGAATTCAATGTTTTAATAAATAAAATATATAATGCATTTTGCGCAAATAGGGAAGTTTTCGATTTTTCAATTTTATTTTTATATGATAGAGTAACATGTATGGACATCATAGGTGAAAAAATTTTTGCGATACGATAAGTAGTTTTTTTTAAATTAATTTTTAAAGTTCAAGCTCATGTGACGTCAAATGGCATAGGAAGTGCGTCATCCCCTCTTCTGATAGGGGAGAAGCGAAGGTCACGCATTCGACTTCGAGGGCGAAACGTAAAAGGCTTTCTCCTCGCATTTAACTCCTCGCGTTTCTGGAACATTAAACCTCTCATCCTCTCGAAAATATTCGAATATCTCATTGGTGTTACTTGAGGAAGATTATTTAGATTGTGCTTTAACGAATCCGGCCTCCATAGTGTGTTCAAAAGGATTATTGAATTTCTAAAAAATATAAATATCAGCGCGCTCAAAATGTCCCTAGCGAAAACAAGGGATCTTCGGCGGAAGGCTGCCCATTCGCGCCCTGTGACGTAGGCTCGTGACGTTTCAGAAGCGCGCACTTTTGCGGGTGGATTTTTAAAAATTCATTAAAAATCAACCACGGTGTTTTAAAATTCGGCGATGGTGAATTTTTTAGTTTTGAGGGTCAATTAACAATATCCAATAGCCAAAATATGAACATTTAATAGGTTGCAACTTCCCTATTGTAAAAATAAAATCAGTAACCTATTTTGATTAAGTATTTATATTTGTGATGAACTGGAAAAGGGCAAGAACAGAAGAATCAACCCGAATGGTTCCAACAGGAGGACTTGGTGTCATATTTAAATTCACCAATTTCTCTGTTGCACTTTTCGGTTCACTTTGCTCGTCAGAGAAATAGACTTGACGCGAAGGGAAGGTAAGTTCTGTCAAATATTATCCGAAAATAAAAGCTATCAAGTTTGATACAAGATATGTTTCTAAGTTCTGCATTAAAAATACAATATGTTCATAGTTTTGTCTTGAAAATATTGAGAGAAAAACTGAAGTTAAAGATTGTTTAACAAACAATTCCACTTTTGAGAAAGTACCCCCCCCCCCTCCCCTCCCCTGACGATTTTGTGAATACGAATGAAACTACTATATTATTTTATAAATTTTCAAAAATTTATAAATGTGCATATGTTATGCTGTTAACCATGCTATTTGTCATTAGAAATTCAGAAAAAAAAAAAAAATCCACGAATGATTCTAAAATTGCTTGTTTCATTGCTGTTAGATATGAAAGAATTGAAACTGATATGGTATGCAATACTGTAGTAAAGAATTATATTTTAGAAAAAATCACGGAAAAAGGATTCTGAAATTCTCGGAAACGTTTTTGAAAATTGTTTGGAGAGTTCTGAAATACTCGGAAACGTTTTCGAAACTTTCATGAACCACAGCTGCACAGAATACTCAGAAACATTTCTGGAAATTATGGAAAAAGGATTCCGAAATACTCAGAAACGTTTCTGGACATTACAGAAAGATAATTCCGAAATACTCAGAAACGTTTTTGAAAATTTCATGAACCGCAGCTGCACGATATACTCAGAAACGTTTCCGGATTTTTTTTACAGTGTATTATCAGTCCTGGCGTACACCTTGCAGGTGCCTCTATACTACGCTTTTTTCTCTTCTGGCTTCAATTAATGCTTCCAGCTACAGAGTTTCATTAATTCTACCAATTATAAATAACTTGTTTATAAATAGGTAATAATTAATTATTTAAACGAGTGCAAATTTAACTTATCTTTGAAAAAGCTTAAAACACTTTATAGGTACACTAGCGGTACCGCAAGGCTTTGCACGTAGCAGAAAATTAAAAGGTCATTTGGTTCGCCTGCATATTTACAAATAATGGATGATGAATTTCTCGCCAATTTGCTGTGTTAATTGGCTTGCCCATGTTACAGTTCCACATTATGATATTTTGGTAATTTACTCGTCCATGGTATGAAAATTTGCTCGGTAAACAATTACTCGGTACAATTTAAACTGTCGCAGGTTACAAACCATTCAATGCAATTGGTATATACATATTATGTTTCATAAGAGTTTTCCTTTAAAATATGTTGCTTGTTCTGCATCTTTTAATTGTGCTCATAGTATGTGCCCCAGGCCAGTCCTCATGTGCCCCCCCCCCTGTAGGGGTGCAAGTAAACAATTAAAGACGTTAAAGTAAGACAAACAACGTTAAATAAAGCACAAATTTGCCAATTACAGCAGACACGTGTTTCGGCGTTACAAGGAACGCCTTTTCCAATGCAAAAAGTAATGAGCTTATGGATGAAAAGACATCCGACAAAAGCCAAGAGCAGATAAGCATGCAGCATAAAAGATAAAAACAGCGGATTAGCCAAACACCAATGAGAAAATTATAAACCGATCAGGAACCAATAGGAATGCAAGCAAAGGCCAAGAGCTTTCTCTTAGGTACGAAACCCAGAAAGAAAGAATTCAATTGGACAAAGATTAAGCCGAAGCTTTAACAAAAAGAAAAGAAAATGTCGGTAAACGTGAACCGCAAGAAAGGAAAAGCTGAATGGAAAAAAACACCACGAGGTAAAATAAACAAAAACAAAATATTCGAAAGAAGGAAAAATAAAGATAAGTAGAAGAAAATTGGGGGGGGGGGATGTCAACAAGACAAAAAAGGTAAAAATAAACAAAAGAATATAGATAAAAATGAATGGGAAAAAAGGGGGAATAGGGAAAGGACAGTATTAAAGATATGGGAGCCAAATGTTGGAAAAATATGGAACTGCTTTAAGATCATTAACTAAGTTAGAACTGTTCCTCAAAATATGAAAAGATTCCCAAAAGTCAAGATCTGATGAATTGGATCATTTTTGGATAATCTGATAAGAGTTAAAATCAAAAGAGTGATTCGAATCCCAACAATGTTGAGCAATACTAGACTTATTTAATTGTTTAAAAATATGATGAAGCAAAGAAATACTTTTTAAAATAACCCCAAAAAGCTCCATGCCACGAAGAAAAGACTATTCAATCGTGGGGAACTTTTTGCGCTGAGAAATAAATAACATGTTTTGAAAAATAAAGGGAAAAAAATGGCTCATATGTGCCCCCGTTTCTCCTATATGTATTTTTGAATAACTAATTTGAAAGCTAATATCGCCCACATAAGTATTACAACTTCTTTTGAAAGTTTCATTTCATCGTGCAAAATGTCATAAACACCTAACTTTTTGCAATTACTTTCCATTTAGGGTACCGTAAACAGTTCCATCACCCCGTGTATCTTATCGTTACTGTTCTAGTTCAGTTCACTTTTTCGCGGCGCGAAATATTTGGTCACATTTTCTGATGTATTGGGAGCAGTTCTTGTGTGACGTGTTAATAGCCTGCAATTGGATTATCAAGGATATTACATCATAAATAATAAATATCTTTCAAATTCTAATAAGTATAAACAAGACTTTTAACACTTGAATGCCAAGCTTTTTTTTTTAATGTTACATTTATTACTTTTTTTTTTCAATAAACATATTTGATTATGAAATCGACAACGTTATCTCTGTATGTAATTAAATCATAAGACTAAGATAAGAAGCCTTAGAAGCTAAGACGCACTCTTTTCCAATGGGGTCGTTTCCAAAATTTAAAAAGTATTTTTTTTCTGAAAGAGCATGCTTAAAAACATAGGATCTGACCAATTTTTAAATAATTTGTTCAAGTTTAATATTTAAGAAAAAAATGCTTTAATCGATGCGCTTTTATTGTTTACGCTTTTGCCAATTACATCACAAAAGATGAAATGCCATACAACGAGAGGCTTGCTTTGTTAACTTAAAAACGGCTGTTTTCAAAATTTGTCTCTTTTTTATTTATTTATTTATTGAGCAATCACGATTGCTTATTGTTCTCACTTGACTGTTTTTGGCTTTCCTATGATTTTATTTTCCCACCAGCACCCTCCGCAGCATCACCGTCGACCGGCTCCTCACGATGTTGCTCCAATAGCAAAAGCCGTCTCCAGGTTGCACCCATGTCCTACACACACGCGCATACATACACAACTACACACGCACATATGCACACGCACACATACACACACACACAAACACATTCACACATATACACCTACATACACATACATAAACACATACACAAACAAACACATACACACACAAAAACATACACACACATACACACAACTACCCACACATTCATGCCTGCACACAGACACAAACACATATGCCTACACACATATACACATACACCCCCCACACACATTCATACACACAACTACCCACATACTTACGCCAGCACACAGACACAAACACACATGCCTACACACACATACACCCTACAGACAAACACACATACCCCCCACACACAAACACACACGCCTACATACACACACTCGTGATTGCGAAAAACATAATTTGAATTCAAGATGCCAAAATTCAAATTAATTTTTTATGTATTATTTATTTTTTTTATTTCCTTTTACGAAAAAGAAAGCATTGTATTCGCAAAAACATTTTCACTCAAAAATCGACCTTAATTTCCATTTTGCTCACCCCCGAATGAAAATTGAGTTTTTTTTTTTTTTCTTTTTTTTTTGCGACTCGACCACACGTGGATAAGTGCCTCAGAGCGTATATAGACACGTGAAATATCCATTTTGGCGATTCCCGAGTTAATTACAACGAGTTTTCTTTGACGTCTGTATATACGTATGTATGTGCGTATGTATGTCGCATAACTCAAGAACGGTATGTCCCAGAAAGTTGAAATTTGGTACGTAGGCTCCTTGTGGGATCTAGCTGGGGTTGCATTCGGATGTTCCAATGGGGGGTCTTTTGCACCTTTTTAGGGGATATCATTGTTCATTTCAATGCAAACTCAAGTGGTGTTATAATTTGGCAAACATTTGGCGATATATCGCGAAACTTTTGGTCGCCAAGTTTTATTGCCAACTTAGCGACAAATTCAGTGTTTTTTTTTTTTTTTTTAATCTGGTTTCAATTTTTTCATTATTAGCGATATTTAGAGAGTAAACGCACGAAATTGCAGTCCTCGACTGGAAATGACTGAGCTGGCGGTGTATTTCTGCATTAAATCGCATTAAAATTGCCAATATCGATAAAATTAATCTGAATGAAACGTTTTTTTTTCTTTTTTTACTTCGGTTCGCAACAAACTTGGGGTGAAAATATGTAAAGTGTTTCTTTGCTTACTCCAAGTCCAAGGCACTATCATCATTAAATTAGCGTAAAAGGAAGTCATGTGATGGACAAATCAACTTGGTTTTTGAGCAATCACGATTGCTTATTACTTTCATTTGACTGTTTTTGGCGTTCCTTTGATTTCTCCCACCAATACCCTCCGCAGCATCACCGTCGACCGGCTCCTCACGATGCTGCACCTCCAGCGAAAACGTTTCTTCAGTATCCTACACTTACACGTATACATACACGCACCTACATACATATACATGCATACACCTACACACTTGCATACACCTACACACATGCATACACCTACACACATACACAAACACATACACAGACAAACACACACACACCTACACACTCACATACACACAACTACCCACACACGCATGCCTCCACACAGACACAAACACATATGCCTACACACACATACACATACCCCCCACACACACCTACACACATACATACAACTACCCACACACTCATGCCTGCACCACACATGCCTACACACACACACACATACCCCCACACACAAACACACACGCCTACATATACACACACACTCGTGATTGCGAAAAACATAATTTGAATTCAAGATGACAAAATTCAAATTAATTTTTTTTTTTTTGGTTTTTTACATTTGTACTTTTATTTCCTTCTGTCACTTAGTCTTTCAAAAGCAAAAAAAAATCTCACGAAGGAGAAATCTGAGATCCATTTCAAAATACAAACGTAACCAATTACGCAAAACTTTTCATCTTAGTTGCTGAAATTCACAGCGTCAGAACACTGGTGTCAGTATCCCTTGATGCTTTTCGAAAGATACCTTCATTTGAGATTCACAGTGCACAGTGAGCAGTGCATCTCCTCCCACGAGTATCCCCCCTCCGCCCCCTATTCAGTTTCCCACAATTTTATTCCTGCTGTGCGATATATGGGCGGATGGGTTGCACATCAAAGCAGCTGTGGTCTAGATAAATGTAGAATTCCAGCATTGCGACTTGCTATGACGGAATTAATGCTTAATAAGTTGCTATTGCTTGAAAGTGTTCGCTGTTGACCCATTTTTGCATAATGAGGGAATATTTTGCACAACTTCGGGGGAAAAAATTAAGGCTTGAAGTTTTTAAACGTTGATTAAAAGTGAAAGAGACTAGACATCCAGCAGAGAAAGTTTCGCAGAGAAAAAAGCTGCTTATTTTTGACTATACTCCCACGCTAAGCACAGATTTCTTATCTGTACTTATCATGAAAATCGAGTTATTGTCACCATGTACAGTCAAACCTCCGTATATCGAACTTCCACATATCAAAATTTTCTATATATCGAAGTCCCAGCAAATTTCCATGTCCATTACATATAAAAATTGTTTCTATATATCGAAAAAATCTCTATTTATCGAAATGTTTTTCGAGACATTCGTAGATTTCTTTTTTCTACTTCAGACTGTTTGTCTCATGAAAAATGAAGGTAAGGGTAGAAAATTATGTTATGACAAAACAATGCTACGTATTATAATATACACTAGTAATATGTATATACATTGAGTTAAAATAATTATTTACAAAAAAGCTGAAAAAAAGTTTTTTTTTGAGCCAGCTTAGAGTATACCCTCAGAAAATTTGATGGGAACATCACTGATTACGATTGGCGAAAATTAGCTTTAATTTTAATGTTTTAGGAGATTTTTATGATAAACTAAGTTCATTTCTATGCATCGAAATTTCTATATATCGAATTTTTTCCGGGCAATTTGCAACTTCGATATGTGGAGGTCCGACTGTAATTCTTTATAACACAATTTACTAATACGCAATATTTTACGGTATTTTGCGAATGGGAAATATTTAAAAAAAAAATCTTAAAAAAGTGGCTTCTGAGTGAAATATATTCTCTTATTTTTTTTCCTTTTATATTAAAAGCAATTTTCAAAAAATCCCGTAGTTTGAACAACGACAACTCGTACCGACTAGGGTCTGAAAGTACCAGTACTTGTGTACTTTGCCAAATTGAAAAAAAAAAATCTTTTTTTTGGGGGGGGGAGGAAATCGAAACTTCAAGTTGGTAAAAACCGGCCCCCTTAGCCTAAATGTACCGCAAAAACATTTATCTAAGTTTAAAAAATATTTAGGTTTCCTTCAAGAGAATTAAAATTATAATTTTCAGTAAAAAAAAATGATTGTTTCTATTTGTCTTTTAAAAAAATTGTATGTAAATTTAAATGAAATATAAAGTTCAAAAGTTGCTAGCGAACACATCTTCAAGTTATCATTTGCAAATGAATAATAAAAAATAATGTACTTAAAATGAAACTTAAGCTTGAAAAAAAATCCATATATTTGAGCACTATGTGAGAGACTGAAATATTGTTTGAGAGCAAAACTCATATTTAACGGCTAATTACCTACTTTATTGTTTATATTTTTCAGTTTGATAATTTCTTAAAATTTATTTTACATTTCAAAAAAATATACAGATCAAAATAGTTTTTTTAAAGAAAACTATAAATTTTATGTCTGGTGCAGAACTATTTTTTAAGGTAAATAAATGGATTGGTGTGCATGTGGGGCTATAGGGGTAACGTTTTATCAACGTGAAACTTAAAGTATCTAAAACTTTTTTTTTTGATTCGGCCTTTTCTAAAAAAAGGTTTGGTACATGACATGATTTCAGCCACGTTTATTCACTTAATTGTTTGATACACACAAAAGGGTGTATCAAACCTTATTTAGAAATTCAACATGTCAAGTTGATAAAAGGTTGATCCTAGAGACCCACAAAACATTAGAAATAAAACAAAAAAGAATATTTAGGTATGCCGTACGAGGTCTAAAGCTTATAATTTTTCAACAAACTAAAATCGTTTTTTCCAGGTATATATTTTTTAATTAACGAACTTTAAAAGCATATTCAAGTCGACTGATAAAAACAGTTTTTTTTTAATACAATATTGGTCGAAAAATATTGTATATATAAAAAAAATGCTCTTATACAATATTTAGGTCTTCTGCTTAGTACTCAGAAGAAAAAAAAGTCTTTTTAAACATTTTCATTAATGAATAAGTTAATTTACGTTGAGAGGAATAAAAAAAGCTTCTGACACTATTCCTCATGGTTCTAATGCAAAAAAAAAACCCTCCTGATCAAAATATGAGCCCCGTTTTCCCCCGTCACCCACCAACCACTTTTTGGAAATAATAACTCCTATTTGTTTTCAGTTTTACTGCCATTATTTTGATTTGGAGGGAAGAGCATCATCAACCATTAACATTTTTCTTTTGATCTCGAGAAGTGAAAAGTTCAAAATCAATAACATTCCCCCCCCCTTCCCCAATATTTTAAACATCATCAAAACGATCTTTTTTCTAGTTTATTTTTTGCAGTATTCTTCACTTATTTTCGGTGTAAAACCAGAGCATCTGCTTCACTCGCATGAGCTCCGATTCCAAAAAATATGTTAACGTTGTAAAAATATTTTATATATATATATATATATATATATATATATATATATATATATATATATATATATATATATATATATATATATATATATATATATATATAATATTTTTAGCATCAACCGTTGCATACGAATCGCATCCCAGATCTCCACTAAAGAAACTTATATTCACGCATGTATTTAAGATTGTAAATTAAATTAGTATGCTGATCATATAGAATTAAAGTAAATTAATTTTAAGGTTTATAAGGAGTTGAATTTTATTTAAATGAATAAATCCATTCCTGTTGAATTTCCAAGGAAGGAGAAAAAAAGGAAACAACCTCTTCTTCCTCCCCGAAAAAGACAGCAAAACATCTTATCATTCACGAAACTTTCATCTTGAAGAAAGACCATCGGAGCAGAGAGAAATAATCTTCCCACCCCCGCCTACCCTTTCGAGTCACGTGACGCGATGATGATACATCTTCCTCCTTGTTGTGTCGGCAACAGGTCTCCGGGATGCGATATTCTCGTCTGCTGGAGCACCCGTCAAAGGATTCGAGGTGGTTTGATGAAAGAACGTCACCTTTCTCACCGCGGCATCGATATCATCCCATGCAGAATAGTTTTCCGAAAATATAGAAGGAATTATTATCGTTTGCTGGATTATCGTCTGATGCTGTAGAGAAAGGTAAGGCTTGAAAGGTATCAAATATATATATATTTTTTTTTAATTTTAATGAAGATGCCAAGATTTAAATTTTAACAAACTTTGCCTGTGAATAAAACAATCTTTGCTAATAATAAAGCAGAAAGCCTCTCTGTCGGGATCTCCGTCAGGATCTCTCTCTGTCCGGATCTCTTTCTGTCCGGATCTCTGTCTGTCAGGATCTCTGTGACGTGCATAGCGCCTAGACCGTTCGGCCTATTTTCATGAAATTTGGCACAAAGTGAGTTTGTAGCATGGGGGTGTGCACCCCGAAGCGATTTTTCGAAAATTCGATGTGGTTCTTTTTCTATTCCAATTTTAAGAACAAAAGTATCATAAGACGGACGAGTAAATTACGAAATTATCATAACGTGGAACCGTAACGTGGGCACAAGCCAATTGGCGAGATACGAAATTATCATAACGTGGAACCGTAACATGGGTACAAGCCAACTGGCGAGAAAATTCACCATACATTATTTGTAAATATACAGGCGAACCAAAAGACCTTTCAACTTTTCTATTACGGGCAAAGCCGTGCGGGTACCACTTGTTTGAAAGTAAAATTCATTGACACCAGGAAAGCGGTTCTTAAAGATTAAAGATCTGAAAAAAGTAAGGTATTTTTTCCTTCCTTCTCTCTTTTTCTAATTTAATAAGAACTATGTATTATTCATAATTGTTTTAATAGGAAGCACACAGTTGCAAGGAAATATTGCTTTGAAAAATAATTAAAATATAAATAAACAAATAAATAAAATAAAAAAAGTAACAGCACGTAAAAAGGCAGGAAAAAAAATCTTCAGAAAAAAATTCGCCGCGGTCAATTTTTTTTGGAAAACTCTTGCTGGATTATTGTCCAGTGTTGTACAGAGAAATCTTGTTATGCCATCGAAAATGTCTTTTTTTTTTTTTTTGAAACTAACAGTGTCAAAATTTAAGTTTTAACGAATTTCGTTTTCACTTTCTCTCTCGCTAACTTAAAAACATTTATAGTTCATAATCTAATTGTTTAAATAAGGAGTTGTATAGAAATACTAGTAGTACCCACACGGCTTTGCCCGTATTAGAAAAAATAAAAGGTCTTTTGGTTCGCCTGTATATTTACAAATAATGTATGGTGAATTTTCTCGCCAATTGGCTTGTACCCATGTTGCGGTTCCACGTTATGATAATTTCGTATCTCGCCAATTGGCTTGTGCCCACGTTACGGTTCCACGTTATGATAATTTCGTAATTTACTCGTCCGTCTTATGATACTTTTGTTCTTAAAATTGGAATAGAAAAAGAACCACATCGAATTTTCGAAAAATCGCTTCGGGGTGCACACCCCCATGCTACAAACTCACTTTGTGCCAAATTTCATGAAAATAGGCCGAACGGACTAGGCGCTATGCGCCTCACAGAGATCCAGACATCCTCCGGACATCCAGATACAGAGACTCCCAACTTTATTATTAGTAAAGATTACTACAAAGGCTACAATATTTATTAATAAAAATAAACAAAAGCACGCATAACGACAGAAAAAAATAAAATATATATTATAATTTGAATCAGGGCCGTATGCAAGGGGGTGGTTTGTAGGATTCAAACCCCCTCCGAAATTTTTCATCCAAATAAATGCTTTCCATTATTTATTTATTTTTTTCTATTTATTTTTAGTGACAAAAATAATATTCTTGTCAATATAATTACAGTCGGACCTCCATATATCGAAGTAGCAAATTGCCGGAAAAAAATTCGATGTATAGAAATTTCGATATACAGAGAAGGTTTTTATTTATCCTAAAAATCTCCTAAAACACTACAATTAAAGCTAATTTTCGTGCATGAAACCCAATTTCTAATTTATACGAGCATCGGATTAAACGAAAGTTAATAACTGAAAAATTAACAGAAATTACATTTTTGTGCCTTCGTACATCTTCATTCTTCGGCTGTTCAACTTGATTCGCAACATGAGGGGATTTTCGTTTTGACAATGTAATCGGGAGAAAAGTAAAAAATCAATCTACTTAACTTGAATGATTTTTACTGAAGCTGAAAAGACTGGAAATGATAATCAACAGACAAAAAGGATAATTTGAAACTGATTTTACAGTGTTACTGGTTACAACTAAGATTTGAAATAAACTTGAGGGAATTTAAGAACTCCAGAACGAAACAACGACCTATCTACACACCCCTTAAACCCAGATTTCTTATGAGTCTCTTAGCAACCTTTAGTAAACATAATTTTCTCCCCTAACCTTCATTTTTCACGAGACAAACAGTCTAAAGTGGAAAAAAAAAATCTACGAGTGTCTCGAAAAAATTTTGATATATAGAGATTTTTTCGATAAATAGAAACAATTGTTCTATGTAATGAACATTGAAATTTGCTGGGATTTCGATATATAGAAAATTTCGATATGTGGAAGTTCGATATATGGAGGCTCGACTGTATTTCAATTTCATTTGTGAAATGAAGTTAGTAAGACTGAAAAACTGTACAAACTCATTGTGTGTTTATTGTAGTTATTGAGAAATTCATTTATTATGTAACAGTATGGCGTTTTGTAAGAACATACCCTCCTTCCATTTAGATAACCTATTTCAACAAAAATCAATAGCATACACATGAAACCACATTTGATAGACCATATAAATGTTTCAAAGAATGTGTTCGGTGAAAACCCCTTCGAAACATAAGTCTGGTTATGTCCCAAAAAGAAAAAAAAATAATTTGAACTTTGACATCTTGATTTCAAATTATGTTTTTCGCAATCACGAGTGTGTGTATGTAGCCGTGTGTGTTTGTGTGTGGGGGTATGTGTTTGTGTGTAGGGGGTATGTGTATGTGTGTGTAGGCATATGTGTTTGTGTCTGTGTGCAGGCATGAATGTGTGGGTAGTTGTGTGTATGTGCGTCTGTGTGTTTTTGTGTGTGTGTCTGCGTGTGTGTATGTGTTTGTGTGTATATATGTGTGCATGCGTGTCTGTGTAGTTGTGTATGTATGCGCGTGTGTGTAGGACGGATGCAACCTGGAGACGGTTTTCGCTATAGAAGCAGCATCGTGAGGAGCCCGTCGATGGTGATGGTGCGGAGGGTGGCGGTGGGAAAAATGAAAAGACGCCAAAAACAGTCAAATGAGAACAAAAGCAATCGTGATTGCTCAAAAAGAAAGAAAAATAATTTGAACTTTGACATCTTGATTTCAAATTATGTTTTTCGCAATCACGAGTGTGTGTATGTAGCCGTGTGTGTTTGTGTGTGGGGGTATGTGTTTGTGTGTAGGGGGTATGTGTATGTGTGTGTAGGCATATGTGTTTGTGTCTGTGTGCAGGCATGAATGTGTGGGTAGTTGTGTGTATGTGCGTCTGTGTGTTTTTGTGTGTGTGTCTGCGTGTGTGTATGTGTTTGTGTGTATATATGTGTGCATGCGTGTCTGTGTAGTTGTGTATGTATGCGCGTGTGTGTAGGACGGATGCAACCTGGAGACGGTTTTCGCTATAGAAGCAGCATCGTGAGGAGCCCGTCGATGGTGATGGTGCGGAGGGTGGCGGTGGGAAAAATGAAAAGACGCCAAAAACAGTCAAATGAGAACAAAAGCAATCGTGATTGCTCAAAAAGAAAGAAAAATAATTTGAACTTTGACATCTTGATTTCAAATTATGTTTTTCGCAATCACGAGTGTGTGTATGTAGCCGTGTGTGTTTGTGTGTGGGGGTATGTGTTTGTGTGTAGGGGGTATGTGTATGTGTGTGTAGGCATATGTGTTTGTGTCTGTGTGCAGGCATGAATGTGTGGGTAGTTGTGTGTATGTGCGTCTGTGTGTTTTTGTGTGTGTGTCTGCGTGTGTGTATGTGTTTGTGTGTATATATGTGTGCATGCGTGTCTGTGTAGTTGTGTATGTATGCGCGTGTGTGTAGGACGGATGCAACCTGGAGACGGTTTTCGCTATAGAAGCAGCATCGTGAGGAGCCCGTCGATGGTGATGGTGCGGAGGGTGGCGGTGGGAAAAATGAAAAGACGCCAAAAACAGTCAAATGAGAACAAAAGCAATCGTGATTGCTCAAAAAGAAAGAAAAATAATTTGAACTTTGACATCTTGATTTCAAATTATGTTTTTCGCAATCACGAGTGTGTGTATGTAGCCGTGTGTGTTTGTGTGTGGGGGTATGTGTTTGTGTGTAGGGGGTATGTGTATGTGTGTGTAGGCATATGTGTTTGTGTCTGTGTGCAGGCATGAATGTGTGGGTAGTTGTGTGTATGTGCGTCTGTGTGTTTTTGTGTGTGTGTCTGCGTGTGTGTATGTGTTTGTGTGTATATATGTGTGCATGCGTGTCTGTGTAGTTGTGTATGTATGCGCGTGTGTGTAGGACGGATGCAACCTGGAGACGGTTTTCGCTATAGAAGCAGCATCGTGAGGAGCCCGTCGATGGTGATGGTGCGGAGGGTGGCGGTGGGAAAAATGAAAAGACGCCAAAAACAGTCAAATGAGAACAAAAGCAATCGTGATTGCTCAAAAAGAAAGAAAAATAATTTGAACTTTGACATCTTGATTTCAAATTATGTTTTTCGCAATCACGAGTGTGTGTATGTAGCCGTGTGTGTTTGTGTGTGGGGGTATGTGTTTGTGTGTAGGGGGTATGTGTATGTGTGTGTAGGCATATGTGTTTGTGTCTGTGTGCAGGCATGAATGTGTGGGTAGTTGTGTGTATGTGCGTCTGTGTGTTTTTGTGTGTGTGTCTGCGTGTGTGTATGTGTTTGTGTGTATATATGTGTGCATGCGTGTCTGTGTAGTTGTGTATGTATGCGCGTGTGTGTAGGACGGATGCAACCTGGAGACGGTTTTCGCTATAGAAGCAGCATCGTGAGGAGCCCGTCGATGGTGATGGTGCGGAGGGTGGCGGTGGGAAAAATGAAAAGACGCCAAAAACAGTCAAATGAGAACAAAAGCAATCGTGATTGCTCAAAAAGAAAGAAAAATAATTTGAACTTTGACATCTTGATTTCAAATTATGTTTTTCGCAATCACGAGTGTGTGTATGTAGCCGTGTGTGTTTGTGTGTGGGGGTATGTGTTTGTGTGTAGGGGGTATGTGTATGTGTGTGTAGGCATATGTGTTTGTGTCTGTGTGCAGGCATGAATGTGTGGGTAGTTGTGTGTATGTGCGTCTGTGTGTTTTTGTGTGTGTGTCTGCGTGTGTGTATGTGTTTGTGTGTATATATGTGTGCATGCGTGTCTGTGTAGTTGTGTATGTATGCGCGTGTGTGTAGGACGGATGCAACCTGGAGACGGTTTTCGCTATAGAAGCAGCATCGTGAGGAGCCCGTCGATGGTGATGGTGCGGAGGGTGGCGGTGGGAAAAATGAAAAGACGCCAAAAACAGTCAAATGAGAACAAAAGCAATCGTGATTGCTCAAAAAGAAAGAAAAATAATTTGAACTTTGACATCTTGATTTCAAATTATGTTTTTCGCAATCACGAGTGTGTGTATGTAGCCGTGTGTGTTTGTGTGTGGGGGTATGTGTTTGTGTGTAGGGGGTATGTGTATGTGTGTGTAGGCATATGTGTTTGTGTCTGTGTGCAGGCATGAATGTGTGGGTAGTTGTGTGTATGTGCGTCTGTGTGTTTTTGTGTGTGTGTCTGCGTGTGTGTATGTGTTTGTGTGTATATATGTGTGCATGCGTGTCTGTGTAGTTGTGTATGTATGCGCGTGTGTGTAGGACGGATGCAACCTGGAGACGGTTTTCGCTATAGAAGCAGCATCGTGAGGAGCCCGTCGATGGTGATGGTGCGGAGGGTGGCGGTGGGAAAAATGAAAAGACGCCAAAAACAGTCAAATGAGAACAAAAGCAATCGTGATTGCTCAAAAAGAAAGAAAAATAATTTGAACTTTGACATCTTGATTTCAAATTATGTTTTTCGCAATCACGAGTGTGTGTATGTAGCCGTGTGTGTTTGTGTGTGGGGGTATGTGTTTGTGTGTAGGGGGTATGTGTATGTGTGTGTAGGCATATGTGTTTGTGTCTGTGTGCAGGCATGAATGTGTGGGTAGTTGTGTGTATGTGCGTCTGTGTGTTTTTGTGTGTGTGTCTGCGTGTGTGTATGTGTTTGTGTGTATATATGTGTGCATGCGTGTCTGTGTAGTTGTGTATGTATGCGCGTGTGTGTAGGACGGATGCAACCTGGAGACGGTTTTCGCTATAGAAGCAGCATCGTGAGGAGCCCGTCGATGGTGATGGTGCGGAGGGTGGCGGTGGGAAAAATGAAAAGACGCCAAAAACAGTCAAATGAGAACAAAAGCAATCGTGATTGCTCAAAAAGAAAGAAAAATAATTTGAACTTTGACATCTTGATTTCAAATTATGTTTTTCGCAATCACGAGTGTGTGTATGTAGCCGTGTGTGTTTGTGTGTGGGGGTATGTGTTTGTGTGTAGGGGGTATGTGTATGTGTGTGTAGGCATATGTGTTTGTGTCTGTGTGCAGGCATGAATGTGTGGGTAGTTGTGTGTATGTGCGTCTGTGTGTTTTTGTGTGTGTGTCTGCGTGTGTGTATGTGTTTGTGTGTATATATGTGTGCATGCGTGTCTGTGTAGTTGTGTATGTATGCGCGTGTGTGTAGGACGGATGCAACCTGGAGACGGTTTTCGCTATAGAAGCAGCATCGTGAGGAGCCCGTCGATGGTGATGGTGCGGAGGGTGGCGGTGGGAAAAATGAAAAGACGCCAAAAACAGTCAAATGAGAACAAAAGCAATCGTGATTGCTCAAAAAGAAAGAAAAATAATTTGAACTTTGACATCTTGATTTCAAATTATGTTTTTCGCAATCACGAGTGTGTGTATGTAGCCGTGTGTGTTTGTGTGTGGGGGTATGTGTTTGTGTGTAGGGGGTATGTGTATGTGTGTGTAGGCATATGTGTTTGTGTCTGTGTGCAGGCATGAATGTGTGGGTAGTTGTGTGTATGTGCGTCTGTGTGTTTTTGTGTGTGTGTCTGCGTGTGTGTATGTGTTTGTGTGTATATATGTGTGCATGCGTGTCTGTGTAGTTGTGTATGTATGCGCGTGTGTGTAGGACGGATGCAACCTGGAGACGGTTTTCGCTATAGAAGCAGCATCGTGAGGAGCCCGTCGATGGTGATGGTGCGGAGGGTGGCGGTGGGAAAAATGAAAAGACGCCAAAAACAGTCAAATGAGAACAAAAGCAATCGTGATTGCTCAAAAAGAAAGAAAAATAATTTGAACTTTGACATCTTGATTTCAAATTATGTTTTTCGCAATCACGAGTGTGTGTATGTAGCCGTGTGTGTTTGTGTGTGGGGGTATGTGTTTGTGTGTAGGGGGTATGTGTATGTGTGTGTAGGCATATGTGTTTGTGTCTGTGTGCAGGCATGAATGTGTGGGTAGTTGTGTGTATGTGCGTCTGTGTGTTTTTGTGTGTGTGTCTGCGTGTGTGTATGTGTTTGTGTGTATATATGTGTGCATGCGTGTCTGTGTAGTTGTGTATGTATGCGCGTGTGTGTAGGACGGATGCAACCTGGAGACGGTTTTCGCTATAGAAGCAGCATCGTGAGGAGCCCGTCGATGGTGATGGTGCGGAGGGTGGCGGTGGGAAAAATGAAAAGACGCCAAAAACAGTCAAATGAGAACAAAAGCAATCGTGATTGCTCAAAAAGAAAGAAAAATAATTTGAACTTTGACATCTTGATTTCAAATTATGTTTTTCGCAATCACGAGTGTGTGTATGTAGCCGTGTGTGTTTGTGTGTGGGGGTATGTGTTTGTGTGTAGGGGGTATGTGTATGTGTGTGTAGGCATATGTGTTTGTGTCTGTGTGCAGGCATGAATGTGTGGGTAGTTGTGTGTATGTGCGTCTGTGTGTTTTTGTGTGTGTGTCTGCGTGTGTGTATGTGTTTGTGTGTATATATGTGTGCATGCGTGTCTGTGTAGTTGTGTATGTATGCGCGTGTGTGTAGGACGGATGCAACCTGGAGACGGTTTTCGCTATAGAAGCAGCATCGTGAGGAGCCCGTCGATGGTGATGGTGCGGAGGGTGGCGGTGGGAAAAATGAAAAGACGCCAAAAACAGTCAAATGAGAACAAAAGCAATCGTGATTGCTCAAAAAGAAAGAAAAATAATTTGAACTTTGACATCTTGATTTCAAATTATGTTTTTCGCAATCACGAGTGTGTGTATGTAGCCGTGTGTGTTTGTGTGTGGGGGTATGTGTTTGTGTGTAGGGGGTATGTGTATGTGTGTGTAGGCATATGTGTTTGTGTCTGTGTGCAGGCATGAATGTGTGGGTAGTTGTGTGTATGTGCGTCTGTGTGTTTTTGTGTGTGTGTCTGCGTGTGTGTATGTGTTTGTGTGTATATATGTGTGCATGCGTGTCTGTGTAGTTGTGTATGTATGCGCGTGTGTGTAGGACGGATGCAACCTGGAGACGGTTTTCGCTATAGAAGCAGCATCGTGAGGAGCCCGTCGATGGTGATGGTGCGGAGGGTGGCGGTGGGAAAAATGAAAAGACGCCAAAAACAGTCAAATGAGAACAAAAGCAATCGTGATTGCTCAAAAAGAAAGAAAAATAATTTGAACTTTGACATCTTGATTTCAAATTATGTTTTTCGCAATCACGAGTGTGTGTATGTAGCCGTGTGTGTTTGTGTGTGGGGGTATGTGTTTGTGTGTAGGGGGTATGTGTATGTGTGTGTAGGCATATGTGTTTGTGTCTGTGTGCAGGCATGAATGTGTGGGTAGTTGTGTGTATGTGCGTCTGTGTGTTTTTGTGTGTGTGTCTGCGTGTGTGTATGTGTTTGTGTGTATATATGTGTGCATGCGTGTCTGTGTAGTTGTGTATGTATGCGCGTGTGTGTAGGACGGATGCAACCTGGAGACGGTTTTCGCTATAGAAGCAGCATCGTGAGGAGCCCGTCGATGGTGATGGTGCGGAGGGTGGCGGTGGGAAAAATGAAAAGACGCCAAAAACAGTCAAATGAGAACAAAAGCAATCGTGATTGCTCAAAAAGAAAGAAAAATAATTTGAACTTTGACATCTTGATTTCAAATTATGTTTTTCGCAATCACGAGTGTGTGTATGTAGCCGTGTGTGTTTGTGTGTGGGGGTATGTGTTTGTGTGTAGGGGGTATGTGTATGTGTGTGTAGGCATATGTGTTTGTGTCTGTGTGCAGGCATGAATGTGTGGGTAGTTGTGTGTATGTGCGTCTGTGTGTTTTTGTGTGTGTGTCTGCGTGTGTGTATGTGTTTGTGTGTATATATGTGTGCATGCGTGTCTGTGTAGTTGTGTATGTATGCGCGTGTGTGTAGGACGGATGCAACCTGGAGACGGTTTTCGCTATAGAAGCAGCATCGTGAGGAGCCCGTCGATGGTGATGGTGCGGAGGGTGGCGGTGGGAAAAATGAAAAGACGCCAAAAACAGTCAAATGAGAACAAAAGCAATCGTGATTGCTCAAAAAGAAAGAAAAATAATTTGAACTTTGACATCTTGATTTCAAATTATGTTTTTCGCAATCACGAGTGTGTGTATGTAGCCGTGTGTGTTTGTGTGTGGGGGTATGTGTTTGTGTGTAGGGGGTATGTGTATGTGTGTGTAGGCATATGTGTTTGTGTCTGTGTGCAGGCATGAATGTGTGGGTAGTTGTGTGTATGTGCGTCTGTGTGTTTTTGTGTGTGTGTCTGCGTGTGTGTATGTGTTTGTGTGTATATATGTGTGCATGCGTGTCTGTGTAGTTGTGTATGTATGCGCGTGTGTGTAGGACGGATGCAACCTGGAGACGGTTTTCGCTATAGAAGCAGCATCGTGAGGAGCCCGTCGATGGTGATGGTGCGGAGGGTGGCGGTGGGAAAAATGAAAAGACGCCAAAAACAGTCAAATGAGAACAAAAGCAATCGTGATTGCTCAAAAAGAAAGAAAAATAATTTGAACTTTGACATCTTGATTTCAAATTATGTTTTTCGCAATCACGAGTGTGTGTATGTAGCCGTGTGTGTTTGTGTGTGGGGGTATGTGTTTGTGTGTAGGGGGTATGTGTATGTGTGTGTAGGCATATGTGTTTGTGTCTGTGTGCAGGCATGAATGTGTGGGTAGTTGTGTGTATGTGCGTCTGTGTGTTTTTGTGTGTGTGTCTGCGTGTGTGTATGTGTTTGTGTGTATATATGTGTGCATGCGTGTCTGTGTAGTTGTGTATGTATGCGCGTGTGTGTAGGACGGATGCAACCTGGAGACGGTTTTCGCTATAGAAGCAGCATCGTGAGGAGCCCGTCGATGGTGATGGTGCGGAGGGTGGCGGTGGGAAAAATGAAAAGACGCCAAAAACAGTCAAATGAGAACAAAAGCAATCGTGATTGCTCAAAAAGAAAGAAAAATAATTTGAACTTTGACATCTTGATTTCAAATTATGTTTTTCGCAATCACGAGTGTGTGTATGTAGCCGTGTGTGTTTGTGTGTGGGGGTATGTGTTTGTGTGTAGGGGGTATGTGTATGTGTGTGTAGGCATATGTGTTTGTGTCTGTGTGCAGGCATGAATGTGTGGGTAGTTGTGTGTATGTGCGTCTGTGTGTTTTTGTGTGTGTGTCTGCGTGTGTGTATGTGTTTGTGTGTATATATGTGTGCATGCGTGTCTGTGTAGTTGTGTATGTATGCGCGTGTGTGTAGGACGGATGCAACCTGGAGACGGTTTTCGCTATAGAAGCAGCATCGTGAGGAGCCCGTCGATGGTGATGGTGCGGAGGGTGGCGGTGGGAAAAATGAAAAGACGCCAAAAACAGTCAAATGAGAACAAAAGCAATCGTGATTGCTCAAAAAGAAAGAAAAATAATTTGAACTTTGACATCTTGATTTCAAATTATGTTTTTCGCAATCACGAGTGTGTGTATGTAGCCGTGTGTGTTTGTGTGTGGGGGTATGTGTTTGTGTGTAGGGGGTATGTGTATGTGTGTGTAGGCATATGTGTTTGTGTCTGTGTGCAGGCATGAATGTGTGGGTAGTTGTGTGTATGTGCGTCTGTGTGTTTTTGTGTGTGTGTCTGCGTGTGTGTATGTGTTTGTGTGTATATATGTGTGCATGCGTGTCTGTGTAGTTGTGTATGTATGCGCGTGTGTGTAGGACGGATGCAACCTGGAGACGGTTTTCGCTATAGAAGCAGCATCGTGAGGAGCCCGTCGATGGTGATGGTGCGGAGGGTGGCGGTGGGAAAAATGAAAAGACGCCAAAAACAGTCAAATGAGAACAAAAGCAATCGTGATTGCTCAAAAAGAAAGAAAAATAATTTGAACTTTGACATCTTGATTTCAAATTATGTTTTTCGCAATCACGAGTGTGTGTATGTAGCCGTGTGTGTTTGTGTGTGGGGGTATGTGTTTGTGTGTAGGGGGTATGTGTATGTGTGTGTAGGCATATGTGTTTGTGTCTGTGTGCAGGCATGAATGTGTGGGTAGTTGTGTGTATGTGCGTCTGTGTGTTTTTGTGTGTGTGTCTGCGTGTGTGTATGTGTTTGTGTGTATATATGTGTGCATGCGTGTCTGTGTAGTTGTGTATGTATGCGCGTGTGTGTAGGACGGATGCAACCTGGAGACGGTTTTCGCTATAGAAGCAGCATCGTGAGGAGCCCGTCGATGGTGATGGTGCGGAGGGTGGCGGTGGGAAAAATGAAAAGACGCCAAAAACAGTCAAATGAGAACAAAAGCAATCGTGATTGCTCAAAAAGAAAGAAAAATAATTTGAACTTTGACATCTTGATTTCAAATTATGTTTTTCGCAATCACGAGTGTGTGTATGTAGCCGTGTGTGTTTGTGTGTGGGGGTATGTGTTTGTGTGTAGGGGGTATGTGTATGTGTGTGTAGGCATATGTGTTTGTGTCTGTGTGCAGGCATGAATGTGTGGGTAGTTGTGTGTATGTGCGTCTGTGTGTTTTTGTGTGTGTGTCTGCGTGTGTGTATGTGTTTGTGTGTATATATGTGTGCATGCGTGTCTGTGTAGTTGTGTATGTATGCGCGTGTGTGTAGGACGGATGCAACCTGGAGACGGTTTTCGCTATAGAAGCAGCATCGTGAGGAGCCCGTCGATGGTGATGGTGCGGAGGGTGGCGGTGGGAAAAATGAAAAGACGCCAAAAACAGTCAAATGAGAACAAAAGCAATCGTGATTGCTCAAAAAGAAAGAAAAATAATTTGAACTTTGACATCTTGATTTCAAATTATGTTTTTCGCAATCACGAGTGTGTGTATGTAGCCGTGTGTGTTTGTGTGTGGGGGTATGTGTTTGTGTGTAGGGGGTATGTGTATGTGTGTGTAGGCATATGTGTTTGTGTCTGTGTGCAGGCATGAATGTGTGGGTAGTTGTGTGTATGTGCGTCTGTGTGTTTTTGTGTGTGTGTCTGCGTGTGTGTATGTGTTTGTGTGTATATATGTGTGCATGCGTGTCTGTGTAGTTGTGTATGTATGCGCGTGTGTGTAGGACGGATGCAACCTGGAGACGGTTTTCGCTATAGAAGCAGCATCGTGAGGAGCCCGTCGATGGTGATGGTGCGGAGGGTGGCGGTGGGAAAAATGAAAAGACGCCAAAAACAGTCAAATGAGAACAAAAGCAATCGTGATTGCTCAAAAAGAAAGAAAAATAATTTGAACTTTGACATCTTGATTTCAAATTATGTTTTTCGCAATCACGAGTGTGTGTATGTAGCCGTGTGTGTTTGTGTGTGGGGGTATGTGTTTGTGTGTAGGGGGTATGTGTATGTGTGTGTAGGCATATGTGTTTGTGTCTGTGTGCAGGCATGAATGTGTGGGTAGTTGTGTGTATGTGCGTCTGTGTGTTTTTGTGTGTGTGTCTGCGTGTGTGTATGTGTTTGTGTGTATATATGTGTGCATGCGTGTCTGTGTAGTTGTGTATGTATGCGCGTGTGTGTAGGACGGATGCAACCTGGAGACGGTTTTCGCTATAGAAGCAGCATCGTGAGGAGCCCGTCGATGGTGATGGTGCGGAGGGTGGCGGTGGGAAAAATGAAAAGACGCCAAAAACAGTCAAATGAGAACAAAAGCAATCGTGATTGCTCAAAAAGAAAGAAAAATAATTTGAACTTTGACATCTTGATTTCAAATTATGTTTTTCGCAATCACGAGTGTGTGTATGTAGCCGTGTGTGTTTGTGTGTGGGGGTATGTGTTTGTGTGTAGGGGGTATGTGTATGTGTGTGTAGGCATATGTGTTTGTGTCTGTGTGCAGGCATGAATGTGTGGGTAGTTGTGTGTATGTGCGTCTGTGTGTTTTTGTGTGTGTGTCTGCGTGTGTGTATGTGTTTGTGTGTATATATGTGTGCATGCGTGTCTGTGTAGTTGTGTATGTATGCGCGTGTGTGTAGGACGGATGCAACCTGGAGACGGTTTTCGCTATAGAAGCAGCATCGTGAGGAGCCCGTCGATGGTGATGGTGCGGAGGGTGGCGGTGGGAAAAATGAAAAGACGCCAAAAACAGTCAAATGAGAACAAAAGCAATCGTGATTGCTCAAAAAGAAAGAAAAATAATTTGAACTTTGACATCTTGATTTCAAATTATGTTTTTCGCAATCACGAGTGTGTGTATGTAGCCGTGTGTGTTTGTGTGTGGGGGTATGTGTTTGTGTGTAGGGGGTATGTGTATGTGTGTGTAGGCATATGTGTTTGTGTCTGTGTGCAGGCATGAATGTGTGGGTAGTTGTGTGTATGTGCGTCTGTGTGTTTTTGTGTGTGTGTCTGCGTGTGTGTATGTGTTTGTGTGTATATATGTGTGCATGCGTGTCTGTGTAGTTGTGTATGTATGCGCGTGTGTGTAGGACGGATGCAACCTGGAGACGGTTTTCGCTATAGAAGCAGCATCGTGAGGAGCCCGTCGATGGTGATGGTGCGGAGGGTGGCGGTGGGAAAAATGAAAAGACGCCAAAAACAGTCAAATGAGAACAAAAGCAATCGTGATTGCTCAAAAAGAAAGAAAAATAATTTGAACTTTGACATCTTGATTTCAAATTATGTTTTTCGCAATCACGAGTGTGTGTATGTAGCCGTGTGTGTTTGTGTGTGGGGGTATGTGTTTGTGTGTAGGGGGTATGTGTATGTGTGTGTAGGCATATGTGTTTGTGTCTGTGTGCAGGCATGAATGTGTGGGTAGTTGTGTGTATGTGCGTCTGTGTGTTTTTGTGTGTGTGTCTGCGTGTGTGTATGTGTTTGTGTGTATATATGTGTGCATGCGTGTCTGTGTAGTTGTGTATGTATGCGCGTGTGTGTAGGACGGATGCAACCTGGAGACGGTTTTCGCTATAGAAGCAGCATCGTGAGGAGCCCGTCGATGGTGATGGTGCGGAGGGTGGCGGTGGGAAAAATGAAAAGACGCCAAAAACAGTCAAATGAGAACAAAAGCAATCGTGATTGCTCAAAAAGAAAGAAAAATAATTTGAACTTTGACATCTTGATTTCAAATTATGTTTTTCGCAATCACGAGTGTGTGTATGTAGCCGTGTGTGTTTGTGTGTGGGGGTATGTGTTTGTGTGTAGGGGGTATGTGTATGTGTGTGTAGGCATATGTGTTTGTGTCTGTGTGCAGGCATGAATGTGTGGGTAGTTGTGTGTATGTGCGTCTGTGTGTTTTTGTGTGTGTGTCTGCGTGTGTGTATGTGTTTGTGTGTATATATGTGTGCATGCGTGTCTGTGTAGTTGTGTATGTATGCGCGTGTGTGTAGGACGGATGCAACCTGGAGACGGTTTTCGCTATAGAAGCAGCATCGTGAGGAGCCCGTCGATGGTGATGGTGCGGAGGGTGGCGGTGGGAAAAATGAAAAGACGCCAAAAACAGTCAAATGAGAACAAAAGCAATCGTGATTGCTCAAAAAGAAAGAAAAATAATTTGAACTTTGACATCTTGATTTCAAATTATGTTTTTCGCAATCACGAGTGTGTGTATGTAGCCGTGTGTGTTTGTGTGTGGGGGTATGTGTTTGTGTGTAGGGGGTATGTGTATGTGTGTGTAGGCATATGTGTTTGTGTCTGTGTGCAGGCATGAATGTGTGGGTAGTTGTGTGTATGTGCGTCTGTGTGTTTTTGTGTGTGTGTCTGCGTGTGTGTATGTGTTTGTGTGTATATATGTGTGCATGCGTGTCTGTGTAGTTGTGTATGTATGCGCGTGTGTGTAGGACGGATGCAACCTGGAGACGGTTTTCGCTATAGAAGCAGCATCGTGAGGAGCCCGTCGATGGTGATGGTGCGGAGGGTGGCGGTGGGAAAAATGAAAAGACGCCAAAAACAGTCAAATGAGAACAAAAGCAATCGTGATTGCTCAAAAAGAAAGAAAAATAATTTGAACTTTGACATCTTGATTTCAAATTATGTTTTTCGCAATCACGAGTGTGTGTATGTAGCCGTGTGTGTTTGTGTGTGGGGGTATGTGTTTGTGTGTAGGGGGTATGTGTATGTGTGTGTAGGCATATGTGTTTGTGTCTGTGTGCAGGCATGAATGTGTGGGTAGTTGTGTGTATGTGCGTCTGTGTGTTTTTGTGTGTGTGTCTGCGTGTGTGTATGTGTTTGTGTGTATATATGTGTGCATGCGTGTCTGTGTAGTTGTGTATGTATGCGCGTGTGTGTAGGACGGATGCAACCTGGAGACGGTTTTCGCTATAGAAGCAGCATCGTGAGGAGCCCGTCGATGGTGATGGTGCGGAGGGTGGCGGTGGGAAAAATGAAAAGACGCCAAAAACAGTCAAATGAGAACAAAAGCAATCGTGATTGCTCAAAAAGAAAGAAAAATAATTTGAACTTTGACATCTTGATTTCAAATTATGTTTTTCGCAATCACGAGTGTGTGTATGTAGCCGTGTGTGTTTGTGTGTGGGGGTATGTGTTTGTGTGTAGGGGGTATGTGTATGTGTGTGTAGGCATATGTGTTTGTGTCTGTGTGCAGGCATGAATGTGTGGGTAGTTGTGTGTATGTGCGTCTGTGTGTTTTTGTGTGTGTGTCTGCGTGTGTGTATGTGTTTGTGTGTATATATGTGTGCATGCGTGTCTGTGTAGTTGTGTATGTATGCGCGTGTGTGTAGGACGGATGCAACCTGGAGACGGTTTTCGCTATAGAAGCAGCATCGTGAGGAGCCCGTCGATGGTGATGGTGCGGAGGGTGGCGGTGGGAAAAATGAAAAGACGCCAAAAACAGTCAAATGAGAACAAAAGCAATCGTGATTGCTCAAAAAGAAAGAAAAATAATTTGAACTTTGACATCTTGATTTCAAATTATGTTTTTCGCAATCACGAGTGTGTGTATGTAGCCGTGTGTGTTTGTGTGTGGGGGTATGTGTTTGTGTGTAGGGGGTATGTGTATGTGTGTGTAGGCATATGTGTTTGTGTCTGTGTGCAGGCATGAATGGGTAGTTGTGTGTATGTGCGTCTGTGTGTTTTTGTGTGTGTGTCTGCGTGTGTGTATGTGTTTGTGTGTATATATGTGTGCATGCGTGTCTGTGTAGTTGTGTATGTATGCGCGTGTGTGTAGGACGGATGCAACCTGGAGACGGTTTTCGCTATAGAAGCAGCATCGTGAGGAGCCCGTCGATGGTGATGGTGCGGAGGGTGGCGGTGGGAAAAATGAAAAGACGCCAAAAACAGTCAAATGAGAACAAAAGCAATCGTGATTGCTCAAAAAGAAAGAAAAATAATTTGAACTTTGACATCTTGATTTCAAATTATGTTTTTCGCAATCACGAGTGTGTGTATGTAGCCGTGTGTGTTTGTGTGTGGGGGTATGTGTTTGTGTGTAGGGGGTATGTGTATGTGTGTGTAGGCATATGTGTTTGTGTCTGTGTGCAGGCATGAATGTGTGGGTAGTTGTGTGTATGTGCGTCTGTGTGTTTTTGTGTGTGTGTCTGCGTGTGTGTATGTGTTTGTGTGTATATATGTGTGCATGCGTGTCTGTGTAGTTGTGTATGTATGCGCGTGTGTGTAGGACGGATGCAACCTGGAGACGGTTTTCGCTATAGAAGCAGCATCGTGAGGAGCCCGTCGATGGTGATGGTGCGGAGGGTGGCGGTGGGAAAAATGAAAAGACGCCAAAAACAGTCAAATGAGAACAAAAGCAATCGTGATTGCTCAAAAAGAAAGAAAAATAATTTGAACTTTGACATCTTGATTTCAAATTATGTTTTTCGCAATCACGAGTGTGTGTATGTAGCCGTGTGTGTTTGTGTGTGGGGGTATGTGTTTGTGTGTAGGGGGTATGTGTATGTGTGTGTAGGCATATGTGTTTGTGTCTGTGTGCAGGCATGAATGTGTGGGTAGTTGTGTGTATGTGCGTCTGTGTGTTTTTGTGTGTGTGTCTGCGTGTGTGTATGTGTTTGTGTGTATATATGTGTGCATGCGTGTCTGTGTAGTTGTGTATGTATGCGCGTGTGTGTAGGACGGATGCAACCTGGAGACGGTTTTCGCTATAGAAGCAGCATCGTGAGGAGCCCGTCGATGGTGATGGTGCGGAGGGTGGCGGTGGGAAAAATGAAAAGACGCCAAAAACAGTCAAATGAGAACAAAAGCAATCGTGATTGCTCAAAAAGAAAGAAAAATAATTTGAACTTTGACATCTTGATTTCAAATTATGTTTTTCGCAATCACGAGTGTGTGTATGTAGCCGTGTGTGTTTGTGTGTGGGGGTATGTGTTTGTGTGTAGGGGGTATGTGTATGTGTGTGTAGGCATATGTGTTTGTGTCTGTGTGCAGGCATGAATGTGTGGGTAGTTGTGTGTATGTGCGTCTGTGTGTTTTTGTGTGTGTGTCTGCGTGTGTGTATGTGTTTGTGTGTATATATGTGTGCATGCGTGTCTGTGTAGTTGTGTATGTATGCGCGTGTGTGTAGGACGGATGCAACCTGGAGACGGTTTTCGCTATAGAAGCAGCATCGTGAGGAGCCCGTCGATGGTGATGGTGCGGAGGGTGGCGGTGGGAAAAATGAAAAGACGCCAAAAACAGTCAAATGAGAACAAAAGCAATCGTGATTGCTCAAAAAGAAAGAAAAATAATTTGAACTTTGACATCTTGATTTCAAATTATGTTTTTCGCAATCACGAGTGTGTGTATGTAGCCGTGTGTGTTTGTGTGTGGGGGTATGTGTTTGTGTGTAGGGGGTATGTGTATGTGTGTGTAGGCATATGTGTTTGTGTCTGTGTGCAGGCATGAATGTGTGGGTAGTTGTGTGTATGTGCGTCTGTGTGTTTTTGTGTGTGTGTCTGCGTGTGTGTATGTGTTTGTGTGTATATATGTGTGCATGCGTGTCTGTGTAGTTGTGTATGTATGCGCGTGTGTGTAGGACGGATGCAACCTGGAGACGGTTTTCGCTATAGAAGCAGCATCGTGAGGAGCCCGTCGATGGTGATGGTGCGGAGGGTGGCGGTGGGAAAAATGAAAAGACGCCAAAAACAGTCAAATGAGAACAAAAGCAATCGTGATTGCTCAAAAAGAAAGAAAAATAATTTGAACTTTGACATCTTGATTTCAAATTATGTTTTTCGCAATCACGAGTGTGTGTATGTAGCCGTGTGTGTTTGTGTGTGGGGGTATGTGTTTGTGTGTAGGGGGTATGTGTATGTGTGTGTAGGCATATGTGTTTGTGTCTGTGTGCAGGCATGAATGTGTGGGTAGTTGTGTGTATGTGCGTCTGTGTGTTTTTGTGTGTGTGTCTGCGTGTGTGTATGTGTTTGTGTGTATATATGTGTGCATGCGTGTCTGTGTAGTTGTGTATGTATGCGCGTGTGTGTAGGACGGATGCAACCTGGAGACGGTTTTCGCTATAGAAGCAGCATCGTGAGGAGCCCGTCGATGGTGATGGTGCGGAGGGTGGCGGTGGGAAAAATGAAAAGACGCCAAAAACAGTCAAATGAGAACAAAAGCAATCGTGATTGCTCAAAAAGAAAGAAAAATAATTTGAACTTTGACATCTTGATTTCAAATTATGTTTTTCGCAATCACGAGTGTGTGTATGTAGCCGTGTGTGTTTGTGTGTGGGGGTATGTGTTTGTGTGTAGGGGGTATGTGTATGTGTGTGTAGGCATATGTGTTTGTGTCTGTGTGCAGGCATGAATGTGTGGGTAGTTGTGTGTATGTGCGTCTGTGTGTTTTTGTGTGTGTGTCTGCGTGTGTGTATGTGTTTGTGTGTATATATGTGTGCATGCGTGTCTGTGTAGTTGTGTATGTATGCGCGTGTGTGTAGGACGGATGCAACCTGGAGACGGTTTTCGCTATAGAAGCAGCATCGTGAGGAGCCCGTCGATGGTGATGGTGCGGAGGGTGGCGGTGGGAAAAATGAAAAGACGCCAAAAACAGTCAAATGAGAACAAAAGCAATCGTGATTGCTCAAAAAGAAAGAAAAATAATTTGAACTTTGACATCTTGATTTCAAATTATGTTTTTCGCAATCACGAGTGTGTGTATGTAGCCGTGTGTGTTTGTGTGTGGGGGTATGTGTTTGTGTGTAGGGGGTATGTGTATGTGTGTGTAGGCATATGTGTTTGTGTCTGTGTGCAGGCATGAATGTGTGGGTAGTTGTGTGTATGTGCGTCTGTGTGTTTTTGTGTGTGTGTCTGCGTGTGTGTATGTGTTTGTGTGTATATATGTGTGCATGCGTGTCTGTGTAGTTGTGTATGTATGCGCGTGTGTGTAGGACGGATGCAACCTGGAGACGGTTTTCGCTATAGAAGCAGCATCGTGAGGAGCCCGTCGATGGTGATGGTGCGGAGGGTGGCGGTGGGAAAAATGAAAAGACGCCAAAAACAGTCAAATGAGAACAAAAGCAATCGTGATTGCTCAAAAAGAAAGAAAAATAATTTGAACTTTGACATCTTGATTTCAAATTATGTTTTTCGCAATCACGAGTGTGTGTATGTAGCCGTGTGTGTTTGTGTGTGGGGGTATGTGTTTGTGTGTAGGGGGTATGTGTATGTGTGTGTAGGCATATGTGTTTGTGTCTGTGTGCAGGCATGAATGTGTGGGTAGTTGTGTGTATGTGCGTCTGTGTGTTTTTGTGTGTGTGTCTGCGTGTGTGTATGTGTTTGTGTGTATATATGTGTGCATGCGTGTCTGTGTAGTTGTGTATGTATGCGCGTGTGTGTAGGACGGATGCAACCTGGAGACGGTTTTCGCTATAGAAGCAGCATCGTGAGGAGCCCGTCGATGGTGATGGTGCGGAGGGTGGCGGTGGGAAAAATGAAAAGACGCCAAAAACTATGTGTGTGTTTTTGTGCATGTGTGTGTGTTTGTTTATGTGTGTTTGTGCATGTCTGTGTGTTTGTTTATAAGTGTTTGTGTGTATGTGTGTGTATGGTGGGGGGGGGTAGGTGTGTGCATGTATGCGTGTGTGTGTAGGATATGGACTCAATGTGGATACTGCGGAGGGTGGGGGGGAATAAAATCATAGGACGCCAGAAACGGCCAAGTGAGAACAATAAGCAATGTGATTTCCAAACAAAAGAAATCCCCAAGGTGTTAATATTGTCCCATATAGAATAGGTTTCCGAAAATAGAGAAGGGACTGCGAAAATGAGACTTATAGAAAAAGAATTCAGGTAAGGGACTGGCCTGTCATTTGGGCAGTCAGGGGGATCAATTGACCCCTCCCCCCGGATTTTAATTACATAATGTAATTATGCACGTTGCTTGTATTTTGTTGCTTTTTCCCCCTATAAAATGCATTGAATTTATTCAATTTGTCGCCCCCCCCCCCATGGAAAAATTTGAAATGACAGGCCTGGTAGGGGAATGTGGAGTAAAATAAAGTAGCGGAGAAAATGGAAATGGTGAGATAGTTTCAGCTTGCTGCATCACCTATTTAAAAATACTTTAGATGCTTTTAAACACGTAGTCGACTCCAGGCAAAAAATAAATTGATCTAAAGGTCAAGCTGCATAATAATTCTAGTCATTTTCCAAATTCGATGCCCATACTGTAATATGTTGTGGTCTATCAAAAATTATTTTATTTTTACGAAATGATACAGTTTTTGCAATTAACATTTAAAGTATCAATTGCAATCCACAGATGGTCAGTGCAGTATGTATTTAGTCAATATTAGGTATGTTTGGATTTTAAATTTTTAATTCAATTGTGGTAGTGCCAGGGAATTTAAGTGGACGTTTTAAAGTGTTGAGTCAAACAAGTTCGAAGTTTAGATCCTTGGTAGACTTTCATGGATTTTTTTTTCTAAATCATTGTGCATGGCATGGCACCCCGAAATCCCCCGCAATCATGCTGTTTAGCAGCACCTAGCAGGGATACTAGTTCTATTTCTCTACCCAAAACAGAAAAGACGTTCTCTTACTATTTATACTGACTAGAAAGTCGCCCGTCAAGGGATGACGGGTGAAAATTGCTTTAACATTTGAACGAAGCCATTGTCTGTTTGGTGATGTTTTGATAGTTGAAATTGTAACCCTAACTCCAATGGCTTAGCCCTTAACTCCAGTAGGTAGCGTTTATAGTAGACCATTTCTTCATTCTTCTTGGCTTACGTTCGACGAGCACGACCGGTAGCGACCGGTTAGTTAATCACGTGACAGCTAATGATCACGTGCTCCAATCAACCAATCAACTGCTTCGAATGGTAACCGATGGAGTAACCGGTTGATCATAGAACGCTGCGGTTAGTAACCGGTTACTTACCGGTCGTCCGGTGAGGTTCGTCGAACGCAAGGTGAAATGACACAGTCTTACCAGTATAACAGTTAAGTTGCCGGATCGAGTTCAGCCTTGTCACGATAAAGCCTTTCCCTGCATGTTAAACATTACCGAAACATATTATCAAATAATAATGCCATGGTGCGAGTTTCATTGTTGAAACACACGCGTTACTCGATCATCGGCTATTATTTATATGAGGATTATCCCCAAGTTTTTGATTTTGACACTAACACCCGTTTGCTTCCCGCTGCGTCAATTGGTCAAATGCACGATGGGCAAAGTGAAAAAATTGTTTATTTCGTTTACTTGCTCATTAAATATCTTGTTGATTACGTATTCGATTACAGTCGACTCCCGCTACAACGCGATCCGACTTACGCGAAATGGCTATAACGCGAATTTTTTACGAGGAACGAGTTCTAGAGCTAACGCGAAATTTTCGCCCACAACATGAATTTTTTTACAAGGAAGTATCAGTTTCGTTATTGGCTACTAAATATTGATTTCGTGAATGTTATTACGTCTCTTTGAGCATCACTGACAGCCAAAGTTCCCACGCCAAACTAGTCTAGTGCATGAAATAACCATAATGACACCTTAGTGTCACCTTCATCTAAAGTTTGAAAATGTGAAGAAAAGGAAAGTTTCTGATAAAAAAAATTTAAAAGGCTAAGATTCTCGATATGCTTGAACAATTACAAAACGTCGAAGGTACCGCGACAATAAGTATGAGTGAATCTTCCATATGTACAATTAAAAGTCAAAGCGAAAAGATGTCCGTAAAAGTTTAGAACTTAGTTTCAATATTGAAACTTGCAGAGCAGTCTAGCAAAGTAAAAATTACGAAAATGGAAGCTACGCAAGCTTTTGCATTGTGTATTAATAAAATGATCAGGTAGAGGAGATGTAGCCACAAATTGGAACGTTTTAAATAAAAGGTGAAGCGTATTTAAAAATGTATTAGATAAGAATAACGATCTGATCTTGGAGCAGAAATCATCACTAGTATCCTCATTTTTTAACTCGTAAATATTGCTACTGTATCTACTGTACAATACTATTTTGTGCATCATTTTAATTCGCACCGTGTTGTTTTATTTTATATCTTTTATTCCCATTGGTCATTCATTTTGTGCATCTTAAGTATTTCATGTTGAATAACAGTTTTTTGATTTTTTAAATACAGTAAAAGTTCAGTTCTTTATGGAAGAAACTGTAATGGTTAAGGAAAGCTTTTGAGCAGTTTGAGGGGTGTTTATAAGTGCCTGAAAGTATTTTGTATGCTTTAAAAAAATTGTATGCTTATATTTTTCCACAACGCGAAATTTCAACTTACGCGAGGAGTCTTGAAACGCATCTCTCGCATAAGTCGGGACTGGACTGTATTTAATTTACTTACTCATTCATCATCTTGTTGATTGCGTATTCATTTATTAATTGACTCCTTTACATTTTACATTTATTGATTCTCTTACTTGTGCTTTCATTGGCTTACTTTTTTATTCATTCCCTATTTTATTCACTCACTTATTTTCTCATTAACTACATAATTAATTAATTGAATGTTAAATTATTGCATCACTATTTGTCCTTTCATGCGTTTATTAATTCATTCAGTTGATGAAAAATATCTTTAATGGTAATTTAAAGAAAAATCATTAGGAAAATGTTCTGCTTTTCACTACCTTTACCTTTAAAGTAATAAATTTAGAATTTTTTTTTAAAGTAGAAATTTAAGGCCAAAAACAAAAAATGATATTTCAATGCAAAATTTATTATGAAATACATCATCCTTTCTTTACGTACTGTAATTTTCAAAAGAAAAATCTAATTTACTCATTTTGAAAAAGATAAATTATCATAAATTACATATTTCACTTTGCTCCACATTTCCACAAGATATCAAGACAGACGTCAAGAGTTTTCTCTTGACGTCTGTATATACATATGTATGTATGTGCGTATGTATGTCACATAACTCAAGAACGGTATGTCCTGGAAAGTTGAAATTTGATACGTAGACTCCTAGTGGAGTCTAGTTGTGTACCTCCTCTTTTGGTTGCGTTCGGGTGTTTATAAAGGGGTCTATTGCCCCTTTTGGGGAGGAAATCATTGTTAATTTCGATGTAAACTCAAGTGGTGTTATAATTTGGCGGACACTTGGCCATATATCGCTAGTCTTTTGGTCGCTAAGTTTTGTCGCCAACTTGGCGACAAATTTGGCGATTTTTTTTTTTTTTTTAAAATCTGGTTTATATTTGGCCATTGTTGGTGATATTTAGAGAGTTAACTATTGAATCACATTTAAATTGCCAAAATTGAGGAAATGACATTAAATTGGAGTAAAAGGAAGTCACGTGATGCACACATTAGCTCGTTTTTTTTTTTTTTTCTTCCGCTAGCAGTTTTGCTTCATTTCTTGCGTGGTTTTTCTCTTGCGTATTTGAATGCTTTGATTTCAGTTTTAAGGTTTTAATGTTTTGTGTGTGCATACATAAATATGTGTATGTGTCAGTAATTTGAAAATGCAGGGTCTAGTATGTACAAAAATATGCGCCAATCATGGTATGGCAATATAAACAAATGTAAGGGCTTCTGAATAGCCATTAATTACTCTTTTTTTGTGTGTGCAAATGTTCATAGCTGACATTTAATTTTATTTAAAACTAGTGCCACCCGCACGGCTTCGCCCGTAATAGAAAAATTAAAGGTCTTTTGGTTCGCTTGTATATTTACAAATAATGTATGGTGAATTTTCTCGCCAATTGGCTTGTACCGACGTTACAGTTCCACGTTATGATAATTTCGTATCTCGCCCATTGGCTTGTGCCCATGTTACGGTTCCACGTTAGGATAATTTCGTAATTTATGAGAGTTTTTTTTTTCTTAAAATTGGAATAAAAAAGAACCACATCGAATTTTCGAAAAATCGCTTCGAGGTGCACACCCCATGCTACATACTAACTTTGTGCCAAATTTCATGAAAATCGGCCGAACGGTTTAGGCGCTATGCGCGTCACAGACATCCTACAAACATCCTACAGACATCCAGACATCCTCCGGACAGAGAGACTTTCTGCTTTATTATTAGTAACTAGTGGCACCCGCACGAATTCGCCCGTAATAGAAAAATTAAAGGTCTTTTGGTTCGCCTGTATATTTACAAATAATGTATGTTGAATTTTCTTGCCAATCGGCTTGTACCGACGTTACAGTTCCACGTTATGATAATTTCGTAATTTATGATAGTTTTTTTCTTCAAATTGGAATAAAAAAAGAACCACATCGAATTGTCGAAAAATCGCTTCGAGGTGCACACCCCCATGCTACAAACTAACTTTGTGCCAAATTTCATGAAAATCGGCCGAACGGTTTAGGCGCTATGCGCGTCACAGACATCCTACAAACATCCTACAGACATCCAGACATCCTCCGGACAGAGAGACTTTCAGCTTTATTATTAGTAAAGAAGAAAAAGAGTGATTTTAAATTTTCGTGTTTGACAAAAATTTATACTTTTTTGTTAATGAATTTTGCGTTTTTGTACTTAATTTCAGCGTTTTAGAATGAAGTACTAGTACTTAAATAGCTCTTACATGCTTGTTCAGCACGCTTCAATAAGAAAACGTGTTTTGACCACCCCTACAATGCTAAGTAAATCCCCCCTCCCCCCGAAAGAACGAGTTGCTGAGTGAAAAAAAAAATCATTTCTCTGTATGCTACAAATATTTGCCAGGAGATGCCCTCCTGTCTTTTCCCCCTCCCCAGGAAACGCCAAAATTTCGAAACTTTTATGAGGTGAAAGACAGTGACTGTAAATCATAATTTTAACAACCCGACTCCAACGGTGTACAACATAAATTGGGAAAGCAAACAAATGTCATAAAATGCTAATACAAAATAACGGCCGAATGATCGATATTCGAGTCCGTTGGATTGTCGTAGATCTTCGAGTTTCAACTTTGGTTTGTCGTGCATATTTTCGAGCTGAACAATATGGAATTGATATTTTGCATGAATTTAAATTTTGGTGAAACACCTTGTATTTGAGAGTTCTGTTTTTGAGATCAACGGACAAAATGGAACATTTTTAACCTACTTTTATGCTTAAATATCCAAATTTATATTTGAACTGCCAAAAAGGAGGGTTTTCGGGGAGAAATGCCTGAAATAATTTAAGTTCAAGTGTTCACAGTTGATGATAGCACTAAGTAATTCACAAGTGTTCTCAACTTAATTATTTATTTTGTTGACAAAACTTTCTAGTGGCTTCATGCACTACTCAAGGTTACAACTTACAACAACAGGTTGGAAAAACTTGAGAAAAAAAAGAAGGCATCGCATTAAGTGCGGTTACAGTATATATTACTATTCCACCTGTGCAGACATAATTTACATAAATAATTCTAACAACCTCTCCTTATGGAGATTTTTTTAAATGAAGAAAATATACATTTTACTTAAATTAACTTTAATATTAATTAAGAATGCCCCAAACATCATATTTTTCTGAATATCGAACACCGAATATTTGGTTAAAATTCTAAACCGAATATTCAGCAGTATAGCGAATTTGGGATTTTATTTTTAAAAATATGTATTGTATTTTATTGTACGCCAATTTAAAATAGAAAATGTTATCTATTCTGTGTCTACTGCGAAATAAAGTACATCTCCATTCAACATCCTAAATTCATCTGCATTTAGTAATTATTGACTCAAAATAAGCAAAATATGAAATAAATTCTTCTAAGAACAAAAGCAAATTTATATGGTAAATAGCTAATTTTGTTCATGTTTATCTGTAATCCTGAGTTAATTGATAATTAATTTCTTTCCTAATATATATGATTTGATAACTGATAATCATGGCAACATGTTATAAATAATCTTGTATTTACCTTACCTTGCAATACAAACCTAATTTGCTTAAAGTTTCATTATAAATTACCTTTTACTTAAATTATATTCTGCTATCTCAATCTCTTTCGTATCTCCGACAAATAATTGTATCGAAATTTAAATTAAGGAGTAAAATTTAAACATTACCAGATCACTTTTACATTTTATCTTTCAGCGCAACTTATATTTACTTTGAATTTGATAATAAAAGTATTAATTTGAATTACTTTTTTACTAGGGTAATAAACTATAACTTTAATTCATTGTGTTAAAAAAGTGGTTTTTTTTTTAAATGTCGAATATTTTACTTTGTTGATTGCCGAATATTAAAGTATTCGGCCGAATCAAATATTAGGTTTGTATGCGGAATAGGCTGAAGGACCAAATATTCAGCGCATCTCTAGTATTGAAGTTTTTCTAAAATAATCCTTTTTCTGAACATTTTCTTCGAGGTTTTTCTGAAACTTATGATTGTTCTCTTTATCAAATAAAATCATATATTTTGGAAAATTAGAGAAAGAAATTCCCAATGGTATGACAATTCATTACAAACCACCAACTGTGTTATTACATCTTATAAGGAAGTTGTGACAAACTTAATATTTCACAAAATGAGAAAAATACTAGCTGCAGATATGAATATGCAGACTAATATAGTGTTTAGTAATATGATTTGCATTTTCGATGAGCTCCTTCTTGTGCTTAGTTTATTGAGAGTTATTTCTTTACTACTAATAAAGCTGAAAGTCTCTCTGTCTGGATATCTGGATGTCTGGATCTCTGTGACGCGCACAGCGCCTAGACCGTTTGGTCGATTTTCATGAAATTTGGCACAAAGTTAGTTTGTAGCATGGGGGTATGCACCTCGAAGCGAATTTCCGAAAATTCGATGTGGTTCTTTTTCTATTCCATTTTTAAGAACAAATTTCTCATAAGATGGACGAGTAAATTACGAAATTATCATAACGTGGAACCGTAACATGGGCACAAGAAAATTGGCGAGATACGAAAATATCATAACGTGGAACCGCAACATGGGTACAAGCCAATTGGGGAGAAAATTCACCATACATTATTTGTAAATATACAGGCAAACCAAAAGACCTTTTAATTTTTCTATTGCGGGCAAAGCCGTGCGGGTACCACTATGGGAAATAAAACTAAATAGTTTCCCTTTTCGTCGCGCCAAGAAGAATGATATTTTTTCTATTCATAGTATTTTTACTGGAAACAACAGAAAAATTTTCATGACGTTCCCCTACCGCATGAGTACCACTTATTATTATAACTATTTGTAAATAAAGTTCAGTAATGAAGAAAAGTTGAAGCATCATCAATCCCCAAAGTCAATATCAAAAACTATATATAGTAAAGTATATTATTTCTTTTTTTTTCTAGTTCAAAGACTTGCAATCATTTGGCCAAATTGGCGAGAAAATTCACCATACATTATTCGTAAATATACAGGCAAACTAAAAGACCTTTTAATTTTTCTATTGCGGGCAAAGCCGTGCGGGTACCACTAGTTATAATATAACGCCTGTACATTGTGAGTTAATAAAAAAAATCTGCGTAATTTTTAATCTCAACAGATAATAAGGTAAGTTTCGAGTTTAAGGTAAACGAGCATTACATTGTAGTTACTAAAGCAGCCAGGGCGTACCCCTCCTGGGGTCATAAGAGTTATCACATAGTACAGTTTACTCACATTATAAGACCTCACGTGTAAAATACTATTGTTCTAGGATTGATAGTATGACTCAAAAGAAATGTTTTTTTTTGGGGGGCGATGACCTTTATTTGGCACTGTAATATGTGTTCCTGACACTGCAGGTAAGAATTACAAAAAAAAAAAAAAAAAAGTAATAAAATTAATTAATTTGAATTTTGGCATCTTGAATTCAAATTATGTTTTTCGCAATCACGAGTGTGTGTATGTAGGCGTGTGTGTTTGTGTTTCGGGGGTATGTGTGTTTGTGTGTAGGGGGCATGTGTATGTGTGTTTATGTCTGTGCGCAGGCATGAATGTGTGTGTAATTGTGTGTGCATGTGTAGGTGTCTGTATGTATGCGTGTGTTTGTGTATGTGTGTATGTGTTTGTGTGTGTAGGTGTATGTGTGTGTGAATGTGTGTGTGTGTGTGTGTAGGCATGTGTGTTTGTGTCTGTTTGCAGGCATGAAAGTGTGGGTAGTTTTATGTGTGTGTGTGTGTAGGTTTTTGTGTGTGTGTATATGTGTAAGTGTCTGTATGTATGTGTGTAGTTGTGTATGTATGCGCGTGTGTGTAGGACATGGATGCAACCTGGAGACGGCTTTCGCTAGAGGAGCAGTAGCATGAGGAGCCCGCCTGTCCACGGTGATGGTGCAGAGAGTGGCGGTGGGAAAATAAAATGATAGTCCAAAACAGTCAAATAAAAGCAATAAGCAATCGTGATTGCTCAAAAAAAAGTAAATACATAAATAAATAAAATAAATAAATAAATAAATCCCCCTCCTTTATGAAATCCTGGAAACGGGCCTATTCTTCTCCAGATATATTCTTTGTACAATCGTTTCCGAATTGTGAATTGCAAGTCGGCTTTTAGTAAAGCTCTAATGATCAATTTAGCTACATTTTTGTCACTTAAAAAAATAAAATAATTTACTGTATAGAATGAATGTTTTGCAATTCACTAGAATTTTGATAAAATGATACGAAAAGAAAAGTTATCCTTTTTTTGAACTGTAGAAAATTTTTGTTGATGTATGAAGTAAGAACAAAGTGGTAGAATTCAAGAGGTTTTTAAATTTCAAAAGTAAACATTTGCTGATAGTTGAGTTTTGATCTAAAATACTGAAGCATCCTTCGAAAGCGAATTTAAAAGAGATAGAAGCGGTTTTTATGAAAATGATCTTCGTTCCTTTTAACTTCAATTTTGTATAGAAGTTCAAAAAAGAAATCAGTAACATAACCCCGTAAGACATTTTTACTCACGATAATTGACTTCGAATCATTTTTCATTAGAATTTACTTAACATTAAACTATTTTCGATACTTGCTGGATAGTTAACGGAATTATTTCCAACGAAGGTTCTTTTAAATCTGGCAACTTAAGTCCGCCTACGAAAGAGGACTTCCTTCACTGCTGAATTTCCTTTGCTTCAAAATTAACTTTAAAGACAAACGACCTTTATTTCGCTCTAACTACATCCCCTGGCTTGCACGGACAACCTCGAAAATAAAAGGTACGTCAAGTGACGTGTGTTAAAATAATAATAATAATAATAAGATTTATATTTGAAAAGCAACCACAGAAAAGTTATTCCGAAATGCTTGGATATACATACATTGGTTCAAAGAAAAAAAAATTAATTAATTTGAATTTTGACATCTTGAATTCAAATTATGTTTTTCGCAATCACGAGTGTGTGTGTGGGGGGGGGGATATGTGTGTTTGTGTGTATGGGGTATGTGTGTGTAGGCATGTGTGTTTGTGTCCAGGCATGAAAGTGTGGGTAGTTTTGTGTGTGTAGGTGTAGGTTTTTGTGTGTGTATATGTGTAAGTGTCCGTATGTATGTGTGTGTGTGTGTGTGTGTGTGTGTGTGTAGTTGCGTATGTATGCGCGTGTGTGTAGGACATGGATGCAACCTGGAGACGGCTTTCGCTATAGGAGCAGCAGCGTGAGGAGCCGGTCGACGGTGATGCTGCGGAGGGTGGCGGTGGGAAAAATCAAAGGAACGTCAAAAACAGTCAAATGAAAGCAATAAGCAATCGTGATTGCTCAAAAAAAAAAAAAAAAAAAAAAAAAACAGTGCAAAATTCTCTGTAAGAATAATGATCACAGAAATTTAAGATCCCCATCAATGTTTGGACATTAGTCATTAAAAATTCCTATTTAAATAGAAGATTTCGTAAATAAAGTTAACTCTGCCATAAAAAGTCAAACGAATATGAAGAGATACATCTGAGAGGGTCATTGGAATAAAGGCAAAAGTCTCAAAATAGCTACAACAGACCCTATGAAGCCTCGGCAGAATTAGGATATTAGTCCCCAAAAAATCCTTACTTGAGTGAGGACAGCAGTCCTATAAAATACCCAAACCCTCCATTAAAAAAAAAAAAAAAATTGAAAAAAATTAATTTGAATTTTGACATTTTGAATTCAAATTATGTTTTTCGCAATCACGAGTGTGTGTATGTAGGCGTGTGTGTTTGTGTGTCGGGGATATGTGTGTTTGTGTATGTGGGGGGGGGGTATGTGTATGTGTGTGTAGGCATGTGTGTTTGTGTATGTGGGGGGGGGGTATGTGTATGTGTGTGTAGGCATGTGTGTTTGTGTGCTGGCATAAGTGTGTGGGTAGTTGTGTATATGAATGTGTGTGTGTGGGGGGGGGCATATGTGAATGTGTGTAGGCATATGTGTTTTTCTGTGTGCAGGCATGAATGTGTGGGTAGTTGTGTGTGTGTTTGTGTGCGTGTGTGTGTAGTTGTGTATGTATGCGCGTGTGTGTAGGACATGGATGCAAACCTGGGGACGACTTTCGCTATAGGAGCAGCATCGTGAGGACCCAGTCGACGGTGATGGTGCGGAAGGTGGCGGTGGGGAAATAAAAAGATAGGACATCAAAACAGTCAAGTGAGAACAATAAGCAATCGTGATTGCTCAAAAAAAAAACCTCTTTATTGTGCATCAGTACACATAAGTTTCTAAAAATTCCTGTAAGAATAAGAGCTAGTTTTTAAATAACATCAACAGTCCCTTTAAGAATATCTGCATAAAGAAAATAGTTCCCAAACCCCTTTTAGAATGAGAAAACCATAATCATTAACCATTCTGAAATAATGTTAAGGGGAAATCTAAAAGTCCGATTAGAATAAATGTAGCAGCATAAGTCTCCATAAATACAACTTAAATCCTTCGTTATCTTCTACCGGAGATACCTTAAAAGAAATTAATAAATCGCGAAAAAATAAACAAAGGAGGGGGGGGGGGGAGTAAAACTCCCAATTATGGGAAAAAGCTTCAAATATACTTTTTTCGTTTCTGCAAAGTTGGAAAATAGAGTGCAAAAAAGTGTTGAGTTAGGGGATTTTTTTTCTATATTTACAGTTGAGGCAGTGATAAGCAAAAGGATGTAAGTGGACATTTTCAAGTTTTGAGTAAAACCCGTTTAAAGATAAGGTCCCAGGTAGGCTTAAATGAAAAAGGTTTTCTATATCATGCTGAATAACAGCACCTACCAGGTATTTTGTAGTAAGTTACCGCCCTAAGCTAGGGCTAAGGCAGAAATACTTACCAGCCAGTTATTCCATCAGAAGACTACAGTTTCGTGCTTTTTAGCACTCATCAGCCCGGAATAGGAATCACATGATCTGGTGGCGAAAATCCTCTTAAGGGAGCCAAGAGAGCCAAACAAACTGGCAGCTAATGTAAGAATTAGCACACCAGATGAGTGACCGCAGCCATAGTGCGGTTCAACTCGAAGATTGATGGCAAGGCATGGTATTTTGTAGTAAGTTACCGCCCTAAGCCAGAGCTAAGGCAGAAATACTTAAAATACATCACCAGCTCAGTTATTCCATCAATTTTAAAATACACCATTGGTGTATTTTAGGTATTTCTGCCTTAGCCCTGGCTTAGGGCGGTAACTTACTACAAAATACCATGCCTTGCCATCAATCTTTGAGTTCAACCGCACCATTGCTGCAGTCACTCATCTGGTGTGCTAATTCTACATTAGCTACCAGTTTGTTTGGCTCTCTTGGCTCCCTTAAGAGGATTTTCGCCACCAGCTTATGTGATTCCTATTCCGGGCTGATGAGTGCTAATAAGCACGAAACTGCAGTCCTCGGCTGGAATTGACTGAGCTGGTGGTGTATTTTAAGCACCTACCAGGTCTACTAGTACCTATTTCTTGCCCCAAGATAGAGGAAAGGTTCACCTACCATTTGTTACTGGTTATCTCCAAATTTTTAATTTTGCCACTTACATCCCTTTGCTTCTCACTGCCTCATTTCGTTGCAGATTACTCCAAAAGGATTTTTGTGTGGTCACCACGAACAATGAGCTACTGTTTTTGTTCTTTTAATTTTTGTTTAAAATTCTGTCTAATTACTTTTTGAAAAAAAAAATCAAGAAATTTTCCAACTCTTTCTTCAGAATGGTGACTACTAAGTCATGACGAATAATGATGAAATTCTTGAGCTGTTTCAGCTCTTTCATAAGTTCAAAACGGGAGATTTTGGCTTAAATGAAGCATTGCGCAATGGAACGGTGGTCACGTGGCTCATGACATATGTTAGAGAAGCGAAATTATTTGGTAACTAATTTATATCTTTCAAGTACACTTTCTTAACTTAAAATGAAGTTGACCAAAAAAGGGAACAAATCGAAAGTCTATAATTTAATTAGCGCAAAGCATTTGAGCCAGGAAAAAACCGTAAAAATACACGCTTACATTCTTTAAGGACCGACCACAAATGATGTAATGCTGAGAGTAGGGAGAGGGTTCATGAAATTGTGATAGTTTAGAATAAGAGGGGGGGGGAGGAGGATAACAAGAAGTGTGACATCACACATTTGCTTTGGAAAAATAGTGCAACATGTGGCACAGGGGGGGGTTAAAATTTGTTGAAAAACTGTGCCATCATTTTTTTGAGCAATCACGATTGCTTATTGTTCTCACTTGACTGTTTTTGACGTTCCTTTGATTTTTCCCACCGCCACCCTCCGCACCCTCACAGTCGACGGGCTCTTCACGATGCTGCACTTCTAGCGAAAGCCGTCTCCAGGTTGCATCCATGTCCTACACACACACGCGCATACATACGCAACTACACAAACACCTACACATACACACATACACAAACACATACACACATACTCAAACACATACACACACGCATACATACAGACACTCACACATACCCACACAAACATACACAAAAACATACACACACAAACATACACAAAAACATACACACACACATACACACAAATACCCACACATTCATGCCTGCACACAGACACACACACATACACATACCCCCCCGCACACACACATTCATACACACAACTACCCACACACTTATGCCAGCACACAGACACAAACACACATGCCTACACACATACACATAACCCGTACACACAAACACATACCCCCCACCCACACAAACACACACGCCTACATACACACTCTCGTGATTGCGAAAAACATAATTTGAATTCAAGATGTCAAAATTCAAATTAATTTTTTTTTTGGACAACCCCTTAGAGGTTTTCCATTAATGACGTCACGCTTTGAAGTGGGATGGAGGTTTGTGAAGTTGTGAGTAAAGGGGGGAGGGGAGAGACCAAAAATTTTGGGAAAAATGTGGCATAATGTATCGACAACCCCTCAGTTAAATGCAGGTTTCAGTGTTCTGCAGTTTTAGTTTTTCGTGCGCGTTTTCCCATCTACAACGCTGCAGTTCACACCGCGGAGAAAAATATACTTACTGTAAAAGTAGGGTTGACCGTGGCACGTTTACGCGGATTTTTTTCAACGAATTTTCTAAATTTTATGTTTTAACTTTAAAAATTTTAGACATTGCGGTTTTATAAAGCAGTTAATGGAGTCAAAATTGGCATAGTCAGTTGTTGCTCAGCTTGCGTTTTTAACCGTTAAAAAGTTATTTTTTTCAGTGCAAGTCAGTTGCGTAAACTTGCCCCGGACACGGGGCACGTTTACGCATATTTATTTTCACACCTAACGTGGTTCTGTTAGTGTTTTGAAACATAATGTCTTACCATCGTTAAAATGAAGCAAATTTATTTCAGACTGAATAGTGTATAAAGTAAAAGTTGAACAAGCATGAAGTATCACTACATGATTGTCAGCTATAAGATAAGAAATTGTTACTCAGTTAAAAATTAAATGGTGATTTTCAAAACTAAATAGCCTGGAAACACTAAAAAGTATTGAGACAGTTCGGAGAGAAAAAAGAGTCAGGGCACGAGTAGAAGTAAGACGCGGTAAGAATGATTGTAAAGGTGCTCCGACGTTCAACGCTTTCCCCGTCGCCAAGTTTGTATTTATTTTTAAAGTGCGAAAAAAAATTAATAACATTTCAATTCATACAAATACAATTCTTAAAAAAGGATAAAATTCTGCTAATTTTTATGCATTTGTTCTTTCTTAATTAAGCATTTATTTGTTCACAATAAGCTTCAAAACGTTCAACTCAAAATTTAATCTACTAGGCAGAAAACAAATTACAGTCGGACCTCCATATATCAAAATAGCAAATTGCCGGAAAAAATTCGATATATAGAAACGATCTTATTTTATCCTTAAAATCTCCTAAAACATTAAAATTAAAGCTAATTTTCGTGTATGAAACCTAATTTCTAATTTATACGAGCATCGGATTAATTGAAAGTTAACTAAAAAAATAACAGAAATTACATTTTTGCGCCTTCATACATCTTCATTCTTCGTCGATTCAACTTGATCCGCAACATTAAGGGATTTTCGTTTTGACAAATCGAGAGAAAAGTAAAAAATCAATCTACTTAACTTGAATGATTTTTACTGCAGCTTAAACGACTAGGAACGATATTTAATAGACAAAAGGGATGACTTGAAACTGATTTTACAATGTTAATGGTTACAACTAAGATATTTGAAATAAACTTGAGGGAATTTAAGAATTCTAGAACGAAACAACGACCTATCTACACACCCTTCAACCCCAGATTCCTTATGAGTTTCGTAGCAACCTTTAGTGAACATCATTTTCTCCCCTAACCTTTATTTTTCATGAGACAAACAGTCTAAAGAGGGGAAAAAATCTACGAATGTCTCGAAAAAAAAATTCGATATATAGAAATTTTTTCGATATATAGAAACAATTTTTCTATGCAATGAACATAGAAATTTGCTGGGATTTCGATATATAGAAAATTTCGATATGTGGAAGTTCGATATATGGAGGTTCGACTGTATTTAAACTTTCGGTTTCATTCGTGTGAAATTCGTGAAATTTTCAGCTCGCAAAATCACCAATATCTTTGTTCTCTCGAAAATTACGGCTCAAAACACATAAGAAATTTTGCAGTTACTTAAAACTGCATTTTGAAAAATTTTGGGAAAGAATCGCAAAATCCTCAAATTCCACGTACTGTTTCAATATTAGTTGGTAATGCGAACGATAATGTAATTTGCTGTTTTCTTTATCTTTACTAATAATAAAGCTGAAAGTCTCTCAGTCTATCAGGATCTCTGTCTGTCTGGATTTCTGTGACGCGCATAGCGCCTAGACCGTTCTGCCGATTTTCATGAAACTTGGAACGAAGTTAGTTTGTAGCATGAGGGTGTGCACCTCGAAGCGATTTTTCAAAAATTCAATTTTGTTCTTTTTCTATTCCAATTTTAAGAAAAAAAATTATCGTAAGGTGGACGTGTAAATTACGAAATTATCATAACGTGGAACCGCAACATGGGCACAAGCCAATCGGCGAGAAAATTCACCATACATTATTTGTAAATATACAGGCGAACCAAAAGACCTTTTAATTTTCTATTACGGGCAAAGCCGTGCGGGTACCACTAGTCGGTAATATTTATAAATAAACATGCTATTTGAAATTAAAAAAAAAAAAAAACTTTTAATGCCCCAGTTTTTAATGCATCTTCACACATATTTTTTTTTTTTTGAAGTTGTGATTTCGCAATTTTTATTGCATTTAGTTTAAATGATACATTTTAGCGGTCAAACTGATTCAAACAGTTTTTGCCAATCTGATCGAAGCAACAAAAAAAAAAAAAAAAAAAGGCTAATTTAATCTTCAAACAGTGCTCAAATCAATAGTACTGAAATTTAAAATTTAATACTTAGTTTTGAAACAAAGCAACTTATTAAATAAGACTAATCTTTATCTTTACTCTTATAATAAAGTTGAAAGACTTGGTCTCTATACCTTTGGATCTCGGTCTAATACGCGCATAGTGCCTAGACCGTTTGGCCGATTTTCACGAAATTTGGCACAAAATTAGTTCGTAAGATAGGGGTGAGTACCTTGAAGCGATTTTTCGAGAATTCAATTTTGATCTTTTTCTATTCCAATTCTAAGAACATTTTAACGAGCAAATTATCTTAACGTAGTCGAACAAATTACCATAACGTGGAATAGCATAATTATCATAACGTGGACGAGAAAACGACCATCTGCAACCATGGGCGAGCAAATGAACATAGCAAATTGGCGCGAAATTCATCATTCATTATTTGTAAATATACAGACGAACTAAATGACCTTTTAATTTTCTACAACGGGCAAAGTCATGCGGGTACAGCTAGTAGTTACATAAAAATGAAAAAAAAAAGAAAAGAAAGAAAGAAGAATGTGGCAGATGGTCTATGCAACGTTGTATCTGTTTTAGCCTGTTGTATTTTCATTTTAAATACTTTTCTTAAGTACTTTGAATACCTATAGATTGAGCTGACACATAAGAAACTATTGTAACAGATCGGGTGCGACTTCCAACTTTCTTGAAAGGACGACACAGTTCTTGATTAAAAATACAGGAAATTTATTTACACTATGTACAGGAAAGAGCGTCGACAACTGCTAAATGAATCATCAGCAATTAAGCAAATATCACACAACACCGTAAACTCAACGGTTACACACGTATTTACCTCCAAATACGAAAACAACACAGCGAAATGCCTCGCAATAAACAGAGCTAATACACTCTCAGTACGAATTCTCAATCGAAACTAAACTTTTTATCACGCGTAACGGCTTTTTATAACATCGAAAAGTTTCCACAATTTTCCAAATGCTTCTAGTATCTTCTTTTCATTCACAAACCTTATCAATGAAAAATAGGGGACCGTATACCTTAGCCGAATGTATAGGGGCTCTATATTAATTACAGGAAACTATTTACAGGTTACGTTACTACAATAATTTTAGATGAAAGATAATTTAGTAAACGCCTAATTCAGCTAGATTACGACAAATTAATCACAAAAATAATTACTACAGTCGACGCTCGTTATAACGACCACACATTATAAAGACCATTCCATTATAACGACCAGTGGTAAAAGTCCCAACTTTACCCCTATAAACTCTATGTTAATTTGCTTTCGGTATAAAGACCGTTTGTATTGCTTTAATCCAATATAGCGACCGAATTCAGCGAAAACTATTTCCGGTATTTTTCTTAGTAGAACATTTTTGCAACCTGAAATGACCTTGATTATTGTTTAGAGACAAGCTGCATGGAGTCTTCAGTGTTCAGTCTGACTTGACAGGTGGGAGGGGAATTCCCACTCACGCCACAGCACGGAAAGAATAGAGGGAAAGGAAACATGAAATTTCCGGATACCTTAGAAAAAGGGGTTGACAAATGTATTGGTATGGTAGTTTGGTGTTTGAACTGCATGGATTTTAAGGGTCGATTCTCTGAAATAAGAGGAACCTTGGAGCCTTGATGTCAGTGCAGATGTCTTGTCAGCTCAGATGTTCTGCTTCCAGAAATGTGATAAGAGGTTCGTGGACAAATAACCTGCTCTTCAATCTGAACCTGGACAGGTTCTAGGTCATGTGTCTTGTATTAGTCATCCTCTGGTGGGGGAAGAAGTGAAAAGACTTTGGTAGATTCTTTAGTTACCAACTGACCAAGCACTACGTATTTCTTCGCAATTGAATGAGATGGCAGCTTCAAATGTACGCAAAGCGATAAGTCTAGAGACTAAAATTGAAATCTTAAGAGAAGTAGATAAAAAAGCGCTGAAAAAATGTGAAATTGCAAGGGCTTTCAAAATTCCCAAAAGCACCCTATTTGGCATCATTAAGAGCCGGGATTCAATTTTGAAAAAAGAAGAAATAGGAGTCAAATCATCCAGAAATAGGTCCCGCGAAGGGAAATTTCAGAAGCTTGAAGAAGGATTATATGAATGGCTAAAAATAATGCGATTAAAAAATGTTCCAATAGATGGAAATTTGTTAAAGTCAAAAGCTCTAAGTTTTGCTCAAAAAATGGACATTGACGAAACTGCATTCAAAGCTTCGGATGGATGGTTACAGAAATTTAAAATCAGGCATGGTCTTTCATTACGGAAGCTTTGTGGCGAAAGTGGTTCAGTGAATAAAGAAGCAGTGAGCAGGTGGAAAGAAGAAAAGCTGAAAGAAATCATCGAAAATTATGCCCCGGAAGATATTTTTAACGCAGATGAGACTGGCCTGTTCTTTATGATGAAACCTGATAAATCTTTTGTTTTGAAAAACGAAACGGCAAGTGGAGGGAAAGAAGCAAAACAGAGACTAACACTTCTTTTATGCTCAAATATGTCTGGTACCGAGAAACTCCCACTCTTAGCGATAGGAAAATCAAAAAAGCCGAGGTGTTTTAAAGGAATCAAAACCTTGCCTGTCACTTATAAAAACAACAACAAATCGTGGATGACATCTGTTATTTTTGAGGAATGGCTACGTTGCTTGGATAAGCAAATGACAATTCAGGGTAGGAAAATTATTCTCGTGATTGATAACTGTTCGGCTCATCCCAAACTGAAGGGGTTAAAATCAATTACTGTGGAATATTTTCCGCCTAATGCCACGTCTGTTCTTCAGCTTCTAGACCAAGGTGTCATCATGTCCTTTAAACGCAATTACAGAAAGTTACTGCTGCGAAGGATTGTTTCTGCACTCGACGAAGGTGAGGAGTACAAAGTGGATGTCCTCGCAGCTTTGCATATGTCTAAAGCAGCATGGAATGGCGTCTCAGACAAAACCATCACGAATTGCTTTCATCATGCTGGTTTTAAAAAACCCGAGGAAATAAAATCTACTGCTGAAATGGTTGTTCAAGCAATCGAAAATGAAAATTTCGATGAAGAGGAAATGTTGCAAGAAATTTCTAACAAAATGCAATTGGATGAGACGTTAAACTTTAAGGATTACGCTAAAATAGATGATGACTTAGAATGTGTCGAACATTTGACAGAAGATGAATTAATTTCTCGATATTGTAGACAGGAAGAAATTGCTGTATCATCATCAGATGAAGAAGAAAATGAAATTGTAACCAACGCTCCTACTATAAAAAATGTTTCTAGTGCTATAGAGACTTTAAAATGTTTTTTTGAAAGGCAAGAAAATACAGAACATTATTTAACATCTCTTACTGAAATGGAAAACTATGTTCTGCAAAAATCCCATGTGTTAAAAAAGCAAACAACTATTTCTGATTTTTTCATGAGAAAATAACTTATCTGTAAGTATGAAATAATTTTTTTTTAAATTTTTCTACTTTAAAGTCTTTTTAATATTTTGTTGTAATATTTTACACTCATAATTTTTTTAATGATAAAAATAATGTGAAGATAAAACAATTATCTTTTTTAAAGATAAAAATGAAAATAATTTAAACATTTAATTAAAATCTTTGAAAGTTGCCAATTTTAATGGAGCTACGGAACATTAATGATGCATGTGTATTTTTAAAAAATTCTATCCCTTATAGCGACCACTCGTTACAAAGACCTTTTTCTGTGGAACGGAGAAGGTCGTTATATCGAGCGGCGACTGTATTTATAGAATTTGTAGCAGTATATAAGAATTTGTTGAGCAGACATTTTTACTGAGATTTCTAAAGGAAACAATCACATCACCTCTTCTGCTATCAGATTTTCATAAACACTTTCTTTGTAGTATTTTAATGCGTTTCATCTGTAGCGAGTAATTAAGGCATAAATGCTCATACTAATGACAGATTTATCCAAATTAGATAGTTATTATTTTTGCTCGAAAAGCCAAAGTCGTTTCCTTAATTTTTGAAATTCGAGTTATTTGTGCTAAATGATCTCATAAAATAAACAAACCTTAACTGGTTACGTGTGGGCAGCCAAATCAGATAATTCCGTTTTCTTTCACTTAGCGTGGGTGCGGTTTGAATTCTTGAAATATGGAATATTTCCATTCGTAGTTGTCACTCGAAGTTCTGAAAATATGCAGCGATTCTGAATTTATGATAATCTTTTATGTGAAGCATATTTTAAATCAGGGATTCCCAGTCCGTGGTTTGCGACCCCAAAATGAGGTCGTGAAACATTTTTAATCGGGCTGCGTCATTTTCCCTATTTTTAAAATACATACTTAAGGGGGTCAGGGACATAAAAATCGTCAAATTTTGCAATTTTTTAAAAATTATTTAAAAAGCTTTCCGGTTTTTTCCTTCTTAAAAGAACATTTGAGTCTTGTTTCTATCTTAACTAGAACGAAAGATATAATTATTTTTGTTGCATGCATTTAACTAATATTATACTTAACTTTAAAACTTAAAACGCGCTTTTCTCCATGATGCAATTTTCCCCGATTTTTTGCATTCAAACTCTAATAAGTCAAGAACTGATAAACATAAAAAAATGAAATTTGGAGCATGTCTTTTTCAAACAGTTTACTTTTATTGATATTTGGAAAATTTGAAAAAAAAAAAGCGTTTTTTGAAAAAATTATTATTAAAAAAGTACTTTCGAACATTTTCTATTTTTTATTGAATTAATATTTTTTAAGTCGCCGAATAAAAATCAAAGCTTAGATATTAGTGCATATTTTTTTGGAAAAAATTTGAAAATTGACCAAGAATATTTTGCGGTTTTGCGATTTAAAGCAACCTCACTTAAAAAAAAAAAATACATTAAAAAAAAAACTTTTTTAATACTTATGTTATGATTTTGTTTATTAGATAGATGGTAAATCAGTGCAAAAAATTTCACAACTCTAAACTGTATAATATTCCTTTTTTACTTTCTTCTATATCTAATATATAGAAGAAAGTATTGGATTCGTGCAAATTTTCGAATTTCGAAGGATTCGAACGTTTTGAGGTGTGCTGAGTCCATTTCGACCATTTTTGGAAAATGTCTGTCTGTCTGTATGTGTGTGTGTATGTGTGTGTGTGTGTGTGTGTGTATGTGTGTCACGTCTGTGTGTGACCAGTTTTTTGTGGCCGCTCTACAACAAAAACTACCGCATGAAATCGAACGAAATTTAGTACACATATGTACCCCTATGTGAACTTGTGCCCATTAGTTTTTGGCGCGAATTCCTCCAAGGGGAGTGGAGAAATGGGACGTTTTTCGAGTTACGCGTGCTTGCTATTCCTCAGGAAGTAACTGGCGGAATCAAACAAAATTTGGTCCATATGTTGGTATTAACAGGAACAGGTGCTGATTCAATTTTGGTGTCAATAACTCAAACGGGGGTTGAGCTATAGAACGTTTTTTGTCGTCAATTGTGACTGCTGTATCTCAAGAAATAATGAACGGAATGAAAGAAAAATTTATCGGCAAGTAGCCCTTAGTGGGTATAAGAACTGATTTTATTTTTGTGTCAACAGCTAAAAAGGGGGGTAGCGCAATCACCCGTTCTTTTTTTCCATTTTGAGTGCCCTATCTCAAGAAGTAATGCTACGTTCTGCTTGAAATTTGGAATATATGTGAATCCATATGTAAACAGGCTTTGGTTCAATTTTGACGCCGATCGCTCCAAGAGGTGTTGATTTTTTTTTTTTTTTTGCGAATAAAAATATTTTTATTAATGCAACAATAAGAAAGATAAATCGTAATAGATTGTCGTCTGCGTATTTCTCGTGATTTTAATTGTATGGAAATGATCGGAAATATTATCTCAATGATTTAAAATTTTTAACTGTTGCCATCTTATGTTTGTTAACAAATAAAATATTTGTAATTAATTCAAGCAAGGCTTTTAAAATAACTTTCAATTTTCACTCTTTGCTTTGCTTTTGCAATAATTCAGACATTGGGATGGTCGTCAAGTTTTTGCATGTGTAATTTTGTTTTTGTTGGGAATATTGCTTCCTCGTCAAGCATGGGGAGGGATCAGAAAAAAAAAATATAGAAGAAAGTTTCGTAATGGCCACAACATACTAGTAATTGTATGGAAATGATCGGAAATATTATCTCAATGATTTAAAATTTTTAACTGTTGCCATCTTATGTTTGTTAACAAATAAAATATTTGTAATTAATTCAAGTAAGGCTTTTAAAGTAACTTTCAATTTTCGCTCTTTGTTTTGTTTTTACAATAATTCAGACATTGGGATGGTCGTCAAGTTTTTGCATGTGTCATTTTGTTTTTGTTAGGAATATTGCTTCCTCGTCAAGCATGGGGAGGGATCAGAAAAAGGAAAAAATATAGAAGAAAGTTTCGTGATGGCCACAACATGCTAGTTTTTTTTTCAAAATGTGTTCCGGACACCCTTCAGTAAATTTTGTGAAAAGTCTTTGCGGACAATCTTTTTAACAAAAAGTTTTACTAAACACCAAAAACTATAAAATGTGTTAAGAGAAACAATTTTACCATCATTTACTTACACAATATTCAAACGTAAAGACGTGAAAGTAAAGAACTTGTTTTTCATAAGAAAAAAAAACCGTGGAAAAAAGAACACGGAAAATCTTTAAAATTACAGACAAAACAACCTAGTCCATTAAAACAAAACAAAAAAAGACTTTTCCTCATCAAAAATCAATGAATTCTAGATTCCAGAATAGTAGCATTTTATCAGTACTAGGGTAAATGACTAGTTATGGACATGGTTAAGGGATTTTTTTCAAAATTTAGATTAATGTTGAAACATGACGCCGCAGTCCTAGTCCATAGAAAAAACCGATTCTCACGCTGTTAGAACTTAGAAATTGCACTTTTATAGTTGGGAAATTTTTCTTAATTTTGAACTGCGATACATTTGTTGGCAGAAAATCGGAATATACTGGTTGGAGTAGGTGTGGTAATACTACTATTAAGATTAACCTATAACCTGGCAGCATTGTGAACGCTACGCAGATCTTAATCTCTTTACTATTTTTCTGCCAGGTTAGATTTTCCTTAACTATAGTTTAGTTATAGGCATACTAAAAACTAGCAATGGTCAAGCTAGTTAAAGCCAGTTATTTTCAAGATATGTAGAAAAAAAGTATTCAAACATATTAAAACACGTTCTTTTTGCAGTATAGAAAAATTTCAACTTACAAATTCGAGCGACACTAAAATTAAACTAGTATGTTGTGGCCATTACGAAACTTTCTTCTGTATTTTTCTTTTTTTTCTGATCCCTCCCTATGCTTGACGAGGAAGCAATATTCCCAACAAAAACAAAATGACACATGAAAAAACTTGACCACCATCCCAATGTCTGCATTACTGCAAAAGCAAAGCAAAGAGCGAAAATTGAAAGTTATTTTAAAAGCCTTGCTTGAATTAATTACAAATATTTTATTTGTTAACAAACATAAGATGGCAACAGTTAAAAATTTTAAATCATTGAGATAATATTTCCGATCATTTCCATACAATTAAAATCACGAGAAATAAGCAGACGACAAAATATTACGATTTATCTTTCTTATTGTTGCATTAATAAAGCTATTTTTATTCGCAAAAAAAAAAAAAAAAAAAAAAAAAAAAAAAAAAATCAACACCTCTTGGAGCGATTGGCGTCAAAATTGAACCAAAGCCTGTTTACGTATGGATTCACATATATTCCAAATTTCAACCAGAACGTAGCATTACTTCTTGAGATAGGGTACTCACAATGGAAAAAAAGAACGGGCGATTGCGCTACCCCCTTTTTAGCTGTTGACACCAAAATAAAATCAGCTCTTATACCCACTAAGGGCTACTTGCCGATAAATTTTTCTTTCATTCCGTTCATTATTTCTTGAGATACAGCAGTCACAATTGACGACCAAAAAACATTCTATAGCTCAACCCCCGTTTGAGTTATTGACACCAAAATTGAATCAGCACCTGTTCCTGTTAATGGCAACATATAAACCAAATTTTGTTTGATTCCGCCAGTTACTTTCTGAGGAATAGCAAGCACGCGTAACTCAAAAAACGTCCCATTGCTCCACCCCCCTTAGAGGAATTCGCGCCAAAAACCAATGGGCACAAGTTCACATACGGGCACATATGTGTACCAAATTTCGTTCGATTTCATGCGGTACTTTTAGCTGTAGAGCGGCCACAAAAAACTGGTCACACACAGACGTGACACACATACATACACACACACACATACATACATACATACACACACACACATACATACACACACACGCAGACAGACAGACATTTTCCAAAAATAGTCGAAATGGACTCAGCACACCTCAAAACGTTCGAATCCGTCAAAATTCGAAATTCGAAAATTTGCACGAATCCAATACTTTCTTCTATATATTAGATATAGAAGAAAGTAAAAATAGAAAACTGACAAACCGCATTTGAAAGGTTTGTCTGAACAATAAACAAAACTGTTCCACTGCTTCATTTTTTATTTATTTATTTATTTATTTTTATTTATTTTATTATTTTTTTTTTGTCGTTTGCGAATGTCAGTTTATGCTTTATCATCAACTTTAAATAATAATTTTAAGTAAGAATGGCCAAAAAATTAATTATGATCATATATGCCCATAAGTGAATTGCTTACTTTTACTTGACTAGTTATGGACACATTAGCTAAAAAGGATTTTAGGAATTTTAACTATTGGGAAAAATATACCTATATGGGAATATACCTAGGGGCACATGTAAACATGATACGTTTTACTAAAAGAACTTCAAGCCAAAAATCTTGAAAAACTCTCAAGTAAAAAAGTCAAACTCTCGAGTAAAAGTTTTGCCAAGAGGTAGTACCAGTCCTACCTCTTGGCTAAACTTTTAGAGCTATGTTCTATTTTATTTTTCTGCGGTGACAATTTCTTTGATTTAGCAGGTGCTGTATATAAACTAACCATAACCATTTTTTCGTGAAAACGCATTTTAAACTAACTACTAAGCCAAAACTAATTATTGTAAACCAATATATGATCATTCATGTAAATTTAGGACAATGTTAATTTATTTTTACTAAATTAGGAATTACTTTTTTTGCTTATTAGTTCTAAGGTTAATGATGAGGCATTTGTGAACACAACATCAATCGTCACATGTGAACAATTCCGATATCACCTCCATAATATTTAAGTTTTTGTGTAGGATATTATAAGTGTTTAAAAATATGTAAATATTTCTAATAATTATTTTTCTATAATCAGTTTGTAAATTTTTTTCTAATTGCTATTATTATTATTATTAAATATTTATTTTTTTATTTTTATTTCTTGAATTTTTTTTTTTTTTTTTTTTTTTTTGTTACTTAGCAGCTGGTCGGAAATTTTTGAATACTTCGGGAAATCAAAGGACAAAAAGTATTTTCATTTAAAACTAAAACTGAAGCTTAAAATCATTTTCAAATAAATTATCATACAGTGCATGAAGCTTAAAAGCAGTATTTAACTGAAGAATAATAATTCTAAATTATAAAATTGTCTTCGTACTGAGAAGGCTTATTGTTTTTTTCGTGTTTATCCAGTACCTATAGAATAGGCCACGAGACTTAAGAATTCGACAGTAAGCAGAGTTATATGTTGGGGAAAAGATATTTTCTTAGTGATTACTGTATACAACTTAAACTGATACAGTCTAGGCTATAAATCCTTCAATATACAGTCGGATCCCGACTTACACGAGAGATGCGTTTCAAGACTCCTCGCGAAAGTCGAAATTCCGCGTTGTGAAAAAGTGTTGCGTATATGATTTTTTTTATTAACATATCCAACATTTCAGACATTTTTAAACACCTTTTAACTGTTTTAGAAAAAAATTTACCTATACATTACGGTCTCTTACATAAAGAGCTGAATTTTTACCGTATTTTTAAAAAAAGCTGCATTTTTCAACATAAAATACTGATACGATAATCAATGATCAATAGGAAAGAGAGACATAAAAATAAAACAGTACAGTACGTACAGAGTGTAGTAATAGTTAAGCACTGCACTGTAAAAGTACTATACAGTAGATACAATAAGCTACATTTCTTAACTTAAAAATTGAAGATGTTGATTTATGCTGCGTAATCTGATCGTCAATCTAATATATTTTAAAATATAGTAGCTTTGCGTTTTCTTTAATAACATGTACATCTATGGTAACACCCCTCTTTCAGGGTCTCTATAATCTACAATACAAGAGCAGATTCCAATTGCATATTGTTTGCAGTTTGCTTATAAGTAAACTATAGACACTACTCTGCGAGTTTCAGTTTAAAACTAAGGTCTCGACTTATAACGGATTGCCCTTTTCTCTTGACTTTTAATCACAAGTATGAAAGATTCACTCATACCTAATTGTCGTTTTACCTTCGACCCACATTCTGGTACAAGCGTATTAAGAATCTTTTAACTTTTCTCACATTGTCGCAAATTTTCGCTTTTTGTTTCCATCTTCAAACTTTAGATGAAACAGCGTGCCTATGTGCTACAATATTGCATCACCTTTCATATTTAGAATAAATAGATGAAAAAAGAGGAGTGGTGATCATACATACTAATAAAGCTATATTTTTTGTTCATACTTATATTGCGGTGGGAACTTGTGCAATCAGTGATGCTGAAAGGATGAAAGTACATTCACGAACTCAATGTGTAGTAGTCAATAGGAAAGCCGAAACTTAGCATCACGATTCCTTTCCAAATATTTTCGTGTTGAGGGCGAGAAATTCGCGTTAGCTCTAAAATTCATTGCTCCTGAAAAACTAGCGCTATAGCCATTAGTTGGATCGCGTTATAGCGGGAGTCGACTGTAATTAGTGTAACCTTTTACATTTTATATTAAAGAGTTTTTCTTTGAAGTATGATGCTAGTCCCGTATTTTCTAATAGTGCTCATATGTGACCCAGGCCTGTTCACATCTGCCCCCTGTAGTGGCACATCTGAACAACTGAAGAAAATTTTATAAAAATTCCACGATGAAAATATATTTTTTTAAATTCTCAAAAATTCCATAACACAAAGAAAATACTAATCAATCATGAAAATATTATTGCGCTGAAAAGATGATAATATTTTTGGAAAAATGAAGGAATGAAAAAAATTGTTCACATGCGCCTCCCCCCCCCCCCTCCTCTACATGATACAAAAAAATCTAAAGAATGAATATGTAACAACGAAACTGCGATATAATTAAATTTAAAAATAATAAACAGCAATGTCAGGTCCTCCAAAAAGAAAACCTCCAAAACTTAAATGCGTGGAATACTCACTATTGGTAACTGAGAAGCAGTAAAATAATAAATTGCCCTGTAGATAAAAACTTATGTTTGGAAAAAATGTAGTTGGAGTGTTCTTCAAAGACGCTATTTCGAGAATATACTAATGGTGTTTCTGGAATATCAATTACAAACTTAATATTGACAATACAAGGCAAACCCGCCTATTATTAGTCGGATGCTCATAAATATAGTCATTTACCCTATTTTAATTCTGTAATTTTTTTTTAAAACAAGCAGGCAAAAAGATCTTAGAATAGCTCAAAACTTTTTGTAGACCAGGGCATGAAAATGCCTGCTATAGATTAGGTTAAGGGGGTTCGGGACACAAAAATCGTCAAATTTTGCAATTTTTTTTTTATTATGTGAAAAATTACTCCGTGTTTTTCTGCTTAAGAGGACGTTTGAATCTTGTTTCTATCTTAAGTAGAACGAAAGATATAATTATTGTTGTTGCATGCCCCTAACTAATGTGTACTTAACTTGAAAACTTTAAACGCGTTTTTCTCCATGATGCAATTTTTCCCGACTTCTTGCATTCAAACTCTTACAAGTCAGGAACCGATAAAGATACAGAAATGAAACTTGGAGTATATCGTTTTCAAACAGTTTACTTTAATTTTTATTCGGCGAATTTGAAAAAAACATTTACTGCAAAAATTATGATTTATTAAAAAAAAAGTATCTTCGAATTTTTCGAAATTTTTCTTTAAATATTTTTTATTGAATCAATATTTTTAAAATCACCGAATAAAAATTAAAGCTTAGATATTTGTGCGTAATTTATTTAAAAAAAATTGACAATTGACCAAGAATATTTTGAGTTATAGCAATTTAAAGCAACCCCTTTTTTTTAAAAAAACTAATTGAATTTAAATAATTTTTTTTTCATATTTATGTTATGATTTTGCTTATTAAATAAATGCTGAATCAGTGCAAAAAAATTTCAAAACTCTAAAGTATATAATTAAAAAAACTTCAAAATGTGTCCTGGACCCCCTTAAAATTAATGAGATCTGCAGAACTGTACTGTACCAGTGAAAACAGTTTTTACTGTAACGGTTCACAATCGATGATTTAGAAAGAGAGATGTTGTCGATCAATTTTACGATGCATAAAGGTACCTAAACAATCGAAAACAGTTTGCCGCACAAAAAAGTCTGTGTTTTGTCGAATAATATTTGTCAGTCGCTTCCTGTCTTCGGCCGCCTTAAGTGATCGTTTATTCTTTGATTGTCCAAGATGATAATAACTCAAAAATTCAATTGTATTTTAAAGAATTCCTCACATGAATCGGGGCCGTGTCTTTTCGATAAAAAATGTTTGGAAATACAGCTATCAAGTTAAAAATCAATTTTTATTCGCGCATGAATACTGATATGGGAACAGTACGGTCTTGGTTTTTATTTATTTTTTTTTTTTCAGGAAAAGAAAATGAAGCATGGTTCTTATATTTATATATTATAGGTCGACTCTCGATAACTTGAAGCCTAAAGTTCGAATATTTCTTTATCTAGACGTTTTCATTCGATCCCAAACAAATTTCGTGTTTTCAATACTGAGTTGTCTCTATATCTCCAATGTACTTCTTTTAAGTCGAAGTTTTTACCAGAGTTTCGTTCCGTTTTATGGATAAAAATGCAGTCAAAATAAGAAAAAGATGTTTTTTTTTTCTTATAAGACAATGCTTTGCTTATCAGCTTGTGCGAGCGGGATAACTTACTATTTACAAATAGCGAATCTTTATGCACACAGCGTTGCAAGATTAAATGAGAAATAGCCGATTGGGATACTTGTCGCCGTGACTGACAATCTAAAATTTTATCGTTGAGTAATCTTCGAGAAACATAAAATTTCGGTAAAAAATTGAAAAAAGTAGCTTTAATTTCCTGGATGACTCAGATAATCTGCTTTTAGGACAAAAAGACGTTTGAAAGCAATACGAACTGAAATCAATAGAAGAGAAATTGGGCCTACGACATACATACAACACATTTTGAAAGTGAAAAAAAAAGCAAAAAAAAATATTTTTTTTTAGGAATGTGTAAAATGAAAATAACATTAAAAGACAAAAAAAAATTAATATTCAATCAGAATTTAAATAAGAGAGAGAGAAAGAGAACTATAAAATAAATATCATCGTTCAAAAGAAAGTCAGCTCATGTTTTAGGTGATCGTGCTGAACCGTTCATTTCCCAAGTACCAACGCATGCAATGCTAATAGCACTTCAGTTCGAAAGAAAAGGGGAGAAAGTGTGTGTGTGTCTAGCTCAATGATACTATGATTATTGGGATGCCAAGTAATTATTGAAAATCCTTGAACAACTCCATTTATTTAGTGTTTGCGTGTTTGAGTCAGATTAGGCAGTTTAGAAGAGAGAAAGCTGCAAATGAATACAAAAACTTCCGAGTTGACTTTTTTTTCAAACTTCATTATAGCACCTGAATCTTCTTGCGCTCTCAACAGTCTTATGGAACATTGAGAAAAGAAAAAAGAAATTTAGAATGCTATTACAGTGAACGGTTTCTTTCCTTGATGATAGTTCGGTACGTTAAAAAAAATGAAAAATAAGATTCCCCAAGTTAGAAAGATGTCATTATTTTTTCTTGTTGAATTGCTCGGAGTTCGTGTTATTCAGTTTATCAAGGTCTAATGCTGATTCATACCAACTACCATAGCAACGAAACATCTATCGTAAATTTTTAGTATATATCGTTGGTTCTACTTATCTAGTACATCTGATATATTTTGCGAAACGCGCATGCGCACCTTGTCACAGTTGGCGACGAATGAGCATAAGCATTCATACTCTCAGTTAAATAATAATGATGGTAAAAAATAATCCTATCATACTTCGTATAGCAAAAGCATAAAATAGACGTGTTTTTAGATCATTAAATCACTAGCGGTTCCCGCACGGCTTTGCCCGTAGTAGGAAATTAAAAGGTCATTCGGTTCGCCTGTATATTAACAAATGATGGATGATGCCTTTCTGTCCAATTTGCTATGTTCATTTGCTGACCCATGTTACGGTTCCACGTTGTGATAATTTGGTAATTAACTATTCCACGTTGTGATAATTTGCTCGGTAAAATGTTCTTAAAATTGGAATAGAAAAAGAACAAAATTGAATTTTCGAAAAATCGCTTCAAGGTGCACACCCCCATGCTACAAATTAATTCTGTGCCAAATTTCATGAAAATCGGTCGAACGGTCTAGGCGCTATGCGCGTCACGGAGATCGTGACAGAGAGAGAGAGATCCAGACATCCAGAGAGAGAGACTTTCAGCTTTGTTATATTAGTAACTAGTGGTACCCTCACGGCTTTACCCGTAATAGAAAAATTAAAAGGTCTTTTGGTTCGCCTGTATATTTACAAATAATGTATGGTGAATTTTCTCGCCAATTGGCTTGTACCCATGTTACAGTTCCACGTTATGATAATATCATATCTCGCTAATTGGCTTGCGCCCATGTTACGGTTCCACGTTATGATAATTTCGTGATTTACTCGTCCATCTTATGATAGTTTTGTTCTTAAAATTGGAATAGAAAAAGAACCACATCGAATTTTCGAAAAATCGCTTCGAGATGCACATCCCCATGCTACAAACTAACTTTGTGCCAAATTTCGTGAAAATCGGTCGAACGGTCTAGGCGCTATGCGCGTCGCAGACATCCAGACATCCTGACAGAGAGACTTTCAGTTTTATTATTAGTAAAGAAGATTAAATTTTTTTGTTGACTTTATGTTTCACATGCCGATAATCTTGTCTTGAATAAAGTTGCTTATAAACTGTATCATACATTAAAAATGGTTCAATAACGTTCTGAATGACCTAAAAGTTTTTAAAATTTCTAAGTAAAACGCAAAGGCCTCCTGAGAGAATATTACGCTGAAAGGCAATGACCATCGACTGTAACAAGAATGCAAAGACTGTAAGAAAAATAAAATGTACTGCTGGGCTTAATACTAGTCAGTTATCGCAAGAAAGCTATGACTGCCAGGAAAAACAATTATGCAGTGAGCTAATACCCGTTTATTCTATCTACAATGCTCGAGCTGTCTGGCAACACACTGTGCCACCAATTCTAACTGGAAAGCATAGAATATCTCCAAAAGTATGTTACGAATGACTATCAGCAATGGTTATCTGGAAAAGGTCTGCAGCAAGCTAATGCCCATCAATTCTACTTAGAATACAAAGGTTATCTGGCAAAATACTGATTAATAGATTATCTTTGCTAATGATAAAGCTGAAAGTCTGGATTTCTATCTGGACGTCTGGATGTCTGTGACGCGCATCGTGCCTAGACCTTTTTCATGAAATTTGGCACAAAATTAGTTTCTACTGTTGGGACGTGCACCTCGAAGTGATTTTTCGGAAATTCGATTTTGTTCTTTTTCTATTTCAATTTTAAGCACATTTTATCGATCAAATTGTCATAACGTGGACGAGAAAATTGCCATAACATGCGCGGGCGAGCAAATGAACGTGGCAAATTGGCGAGAAATTCATCTTCCATTATTTGTAAATATACAGGCGAATCAAATGGCCTTTTAATTCTCTATTACGGGCAAAGCCGTACGGGTACCACTAGTTTCAAATATAATCATTCTATGAAAAAAAAATAGTTCACTTTTTTTGGTCAAAAATAACAGAGTTCGAAATCACTGTTTTTCGAACAAATCCAGATTCTAAATTTAACCGCAAACGAAACCAAACCCTGTTTGCATCTGAAAGTTATTATCGCCAATTACCATGTCATTGTTCTTTTTATTTTGTCATCAAATTCGAGTTTTCTATTTCGGAATCATTTGAAAACACTTTCGAGTTTGTTTTTATAAATTATGAACACAAAACAAAGAGAGTTAGAAAAAAACCCGCCATATTTTCTAATATTTTCCCGCTTGCTTACTAAGTTTTATCTTACTATTTTTTAATTTAAAGATGCATAACAGTGTTCTTTTTGTTTATTAATTTTTCCTCGAAGAAAATCGTGACAATTTAAACTTGTAATGAGGCACGCAGGCCAAAATAATCACTGGCGGTAGACATTGAAAAAAATGGAACAATTGTCGTCTTGCATTCTAAACTGCAGACGGTGCCCTTGTACTGAATCAGATTATAGCGTACCATAATTTATTGATACATTTCACTCAAAGTCTCTATGTAATGAAGCAATAACCAAGAGGGCTGCAGAAGAAAGAATGATCTGCAGTGTAGTCTCGAGCGTTAAAATGAAGTAAAGAATGAATAAAAACGTACTTTACGTGTCCGTACGCCGGGTGTACGGTGGGTGATTCCACTGTCACGTGTGGGATAGTTAAACGAAGTTTTGACTAACATTCTAACACATGCACAAATTACTGAAGTGTAAAAGTAGAAAAATTGCTGGCATAATGAAAGTACTTTACTTACGTAATTTGCGATGGAAATATTTTTTTCAATGTATTTTTTAATTGCTATTTTTTAGAGGAAGCAATGCCAAGGTATTTTGTAGTAAGTTACCAATGCCAAGGTCTTTGGTAATAATACCTGTCTCGTGCAGCACGCACTTTTGGACATCAGTTTTACAATTCTCAATTCTAGAGAAAAAAATCCTTCAAGTCTATTGGTGCATTTTTTAAAAGTATTTTGGGAAAAGTGAGCATATGTAAACAAAGGCACATATAAACATGGCATGTTTTAATAATACAGTGAAATTCCGTTATAACGCATACGAGTACGACGAAATATCCGTTTTAATGATATACACTTTCTCCCGCTTTAATTGCGATTAAGTTAATTGAATTCCACCCCTACGAACAACATTTTTGTTCGTTGGTAACAAAATTTCAATGCATAATTTGAAGTAAAAAAACTTGGAAAAAAAATAAATACATAAATAAAAGAAAAAAAAATAATTTGAATTTTACATCTTGAATTCAAATTATGTTTTTCGCAATCACGAGTGTGTGTATGTAGGCGTGTGTGTTTGTGTGTGGGAGGTATGTGTGTTTCTGTGTAGGGGTATGTGTATGTGTGTGTAGGCATGTGTGTTTGTGTCTGTGTGCTGGCATAAGTGTGTGGGTAGTTGTGTGTATGAATGTGTGTGTGGGGGGTATGTGTATGTGTGTGAAGGCATATGTGTTTGTGTTTGTGTGCAGGCATGAGTGTGTGGGTAGTTGTATGTTTTTGTGTGTGTGTAGGTGTCTGTATGTATGCGTGTGTGTTTGTGTATGTAGGTGTGTTTGTGTATGTAGGTGTATATGTGTGTTTGTGTGTGCGTGTATGTGTGTGTGTGCGTGTATGTGTGTGCGTGTATGTGTGTGTGTGCGTGTATGTGTGTGTGCGTGTATGTGTGTGTAGGCATGTGTGTTTGTGTCTGTGTGCTGGCATAAGTGTGTGGGTAGTTGTTTGTATGAATGTGTGAGTGGGGGGGTTGTGTATGTGTGTAGGCATTTGTGTTTGTGTCTGTGTGCAGGCATGAGTGTGTGGGTAGTTGTGAGTATGTTTTTGTGTGTGTGTATGTGTAGGTGTCTGTATGTATGCGTTTGTGTATGTGTTTGTGTGTGTAGGCGTATGTGTGTGTTTGTGTGTGCGTGTATGCGTGTGTGTGCGTGTATGTGTGTGTGTGCGTGTTGTGTGTGTGTGTGCGTGTTGTGTGTGTGTGTGCTTGTGTATGTATGCGCGTGTGTGTAGGACATGGATGCAACTCGGAGACGGCTATCGCTAGAGGAGCAGCATCGTGAGGAGCCGGTCGACGGTGATGGTGCGGAGGGCGGCGGTGGGAAAATAAAATCATAGGAACGCCAAAAACAGTCAAGTAAGAGCAATAAGCAATCGTGATTGCTCAAAAAAAAAAAAAAAATCTGTAGCGATGTCAGTACCAGGTCCTATCTCATTGCAAAAGGTTTTCAGCAATTAGCCTTTTTGCGTTTTTGTGGTGACAGTTACATTATTTTAGCAAGTATTGTATAGAATATTATCTCTGTCTTTTTCACACGAACGCACATTTTTAACTAAGTAATGGGATAAACTTAATTAATGAAACCATCGCATGAACATTCAAGTAAATTTGTTACACTCTCTAAATTGATTTTATAAAAATAGGGGTGCCGAAGTGAACAGTTTTACATTCCTCTTCATAATATTAACATTGTGTAAGATATTACATATTTTCAAAAAATTTGTTAACATTTATAATTATTATTTTTCAATAATCAATTTATAAATTTATTATCAGTTAATCTTTTTAGAAATATATGATTATTATTTCTTTTCAATTTTGTGCAACTAAATGGACAATATTTTAGTGTTGTAGAACAGTTACAGGAAATAAAAAGAAAAACAATATTGTCACAAATTCTGTAAATAGTAATTATTGTAGTAACGTAACCTGTAAATAGTTTCCCGTAATGAATATACAACCCCTATACATTCGGCTAAAGTATACGATCCCCCTATTTCATTTTTTGTTCATTGATAAAATTTGATAACGGTCTACTATTTTCGAGAAGCGTTTGGAATCTTGTGGAATATTTGAGAGATTTCTTTCGATGTTTATAAAAGCGTCCCGCGTGATAAAAAGTTTAGTTTCGATTGAGAATTTGTGCTGAGAGGGTATTAGCTCTGTTTATTGCGAGGCATTTCGCTGTGTTGTTTTCGTATTTGGAAGTAAATACGTGTGTAACCGTTGAGTTTACGGTGTTGAGTGATACTTGTTTAATTGCTGATGATTAATTTAGCAGTTGTTAACGATTTCTCCTGTACATAGTGTAAATAAAGCTCTGTGTTTTTATCAAGAACTGTGTCGTCCTTTCGAGAAGTTGGAAGCCTCACCGAATCCGTTACAATATGATTATTATTTCTTTTCAATTTTGTGCAACTAAATGGACAATATTTTAGTGTTGTAGAACAGTTACGGGAAATAAAAAGAAAAACAATATTAATTTATATCATCGCTTTTACACTCCCTGGTTCTTATTGTGACTGCTTTAACGAGAGATGAAAATGCAGCCCTCAACTCCACAGACGAGGGAACAAAACAGAAATTCTACTTCCATGACGTTTAATAGCAGTAAACGAAACTCCCGAATGCAAATCGGAACCAATAAACGAAGCCCGAATCCTCGTTCACCGCCAAACGGAGCACAGGCAGAACAAAAGAAAGTGTTTTGTGGTCCGACGCCGGTTAGAAATCGTGAAATATTTCCATGGGCTCATCCGCAGTTGCATGGGTGGATGTTGATTTTAAATTCCGTAGTGGGCGAATCCGTGAGACCAGCGCCATTATCGCGTGTTTGGTCACGGACTCGGAATTGCTGTCCTTCAATGGTGTCTGAGTCAAAAAGATAAAATTTAAAACGGGGCGAAAAAGGATTACCATGACGCAGAAGCACAATCGTTGTTTAGAGCTTCTTAAAGATACTGTAGATAAAAATATTAATAAAAATTCAAGTACGAGGCGAGAAGAAATAGCTGTCATCTTTATAGTCAACTATGATATCACATGTTGCCAAAGGTGACGCGTTGTAGTTGGAATATACTGTACCCCATAAAAACTGGTAAGCGATGGAAGTCCTAAAATACGAGGAATAAACTTTATCACACCGTTAGAAATAGGAACGCGTTACTTTACCGGCATAAACATTTCTCGCATGGTAGAAAGGGAAATAGTTATTACTATAACAGATGATAAACAACGGTTTATTGTGTAAAGGGAATAAATCTTATAAACTGAAGTTAAGGACGGAGTAAAGTTATAAGGACGGATGCAAAAAACTCAAACGGAAACTTTATTAGAAACTATGAATAAGGCGCTCATACACTGTAAAAGGTTTTGTGTAACCTTACTCCATAAAATCGGTGGCAGCTTAGCTGCCTCCCCTGCTCTAGAGTAACTTAACTGATATAACTAGCGTAAAGTCACAGATCGCTTGTGGAATGTCACACCATGGTAATGTAACTATAGCGTAACATCTCACCCATTTCTGCGTAAGGTTTCACCAGTATTTTCTGTATGCTTACAGATAAATTGTTTCACATCAGTAAAAATTAAGCTTTCATCTGACTTTCTCTAACGATTTATCAAATTCATGCTTTTTAACAAGCAAGTACCTGGACGACCGAGCCTCGCTCGGCTTTAAAAGAATTATTTTTTTGTCAACTCGTGTTTTTTTAAGGTTCAATACTTTTCCAAATACACTTGAAAAGCTTCACGTTAACAAAATATTAAGCACTCGACCTTCTTATAACACTTAAGTATCAAACAAAGAAGATTTTGAATGTAATTAAATCAACATTTTGTTTTAAACTACTATCTGTTACATTCGTTTCCGCTATACAATTTTCTTGTCGATAATTAAAATATTTTGACGTTGGAGCCAGTTTTGCTATGGTGAAATCGGTTTTTAACCGAATACTTTCTTTCATACTATGATGCGTTTTACGATTTTATCCCAATCGAGATTTTCTTTGTGAATAAGTACTTTTAGTGTAGTTGGTCACTTTACGCCAGAAAATGCTACATAGAGCATGATATCCATCAAAACTGAGGATCCACAAACCATTCCAACAAATGATAACAACTGTCTTAACAAACCATAAACAGTCTCTAGTCTGTTTTTTCGAAATAAAATTTAGATGCGTGATTTAAAAAAAAAAACATATAAAACTATTTGATGTGTAAAAAAGAATATAAGTAAATAAAATAAGACGGTCAAACAATAGTTTTGCTTAAAAAAAAAAAAAAAAAAAGCTTCACATCGACCTACATAGTGCTTTTGAATTTGTTTTTAGTCAAGTGTGATTGAAATGAGCCAAAGTGGCTAATATCAGCCAAGCCTGGCAACCCTAAGCAAGTTTAAAATTTTAAAGCGAGAAGAGACAAATTTTCATTGTTATGGTTGCAAATCGTCTGCCTGATGCGTCAATTCACAGTTTACTTCAAGGCTTAACTTAATTAGACTTTATATTAAAAAACTGTTTTTTTGTAAAAAAAATCGCGTTTTTACAGAAAAACACTGATGTAGATGAACTTAGAATGCTAAACTACAATTAAATCCAAAATTTCACCCAAATCGTTAGAGCCGTTTCCGAGATACGAAATATATACATACCCACAAGAATTGCTCGTTTAAATATATAAGATAAGATATGAACCAATTATTTATTTATTTTAATATACAAATAAGAAATGTTTATTTCACAAAGAGAGGAAATGACCTGAGGTCCGAACACGAGAGGCGAGTTTCACAGAAAAAACCGCTTTTACCGCTCGGCCACCAAGGACGGTTTTCGTTGAGCTAATAAGAGTTTACCTGCTCTGCGCCGATTTTGATCTTTACGCATGCGCTTTGAATTCTACTGAAACAATAGTGCAAAGTTCCTAAAAAAATTTTAGTTTTTAAAACAATGATTACACATTTCAGAATTCGTGTAACATTCCACCCATTAATACTAGTAACGTAACACATTTTTCTTTATAATGTAGCTTGGACGAAGGAAAATAACATAATCATCAAGACTGTTTCTCAGTTCTTTTCACTAAAACACAATAACCCCGAGTTTGACTCAAAAATAGACGGATTTAATCTATCTAAAAGTATGAGCTTGAAACGTCTCGGGGTTGTTTTATACAAGAAGTTAAATTGCAATGAACATGAGCACTATATTGATGAAAAGGCAGAAAAAAGATTGAATTCTTCAGAAGATTTGCTGGTGCCAAATGGGGATGTAATCAAAACACACTCAATAGTCAATACTACATCTAAAACATACATAAAACCCATATTCAAGCATGGAAGGGAAGTTTTGCCTACTGCATCACAAAACCAATACGTACTACAGTGAAACCTGTGTATAACAATACTGTCTATAACAACAAAACTGTCTATAACGGTATTTTCCTTGGTACCTGCAAAATTTTAACATAAATAATCAAACTGTCTATAACGATAACCTGTCTATAACAATATTGTTTTAGGTCCCAACAGTATCGTTGTAGGCAAGTTTTACTGTATATTTAAAAACAAACAAAATAGACATCTTAGACTGAATGCAGAACAGGGCTCTCCTAATAATTACAGAATCAGTCAAAGGTACTATGTAGCATCAATGCAATCATACGTTTTCAACCTACCAATCATAAAAGAAACAAAGAAACAGGCAATGAGTACTGTTAGACTAAAATTCTCACAAAAAGCAAAATGGATTTTGATGGGTCATAACCAATGAATAAGAACGCACATTTCCTCAATTGTAGCTTGTTTTTAAAGTAAGGTCCGTTTAGAAATAAAAAAAGAACGAGTATAGATAGAGCAAAGACATTTATTGCACAAAAATCTATGACCCTTACGCTATATTTTGACATTGCTCCAGTGATTTTCCAAGCATTTGTCATAGCGTGGTACAGGTTTTTGTATACCTATTCGTACAAATTTGCCGCCTGTGTAGACGACCATGAGAACTCTTACATGGAAATTAGATAAATTAGATAAAAGGAGGCTATTGCTATTACCTCCAAAACATGTCTGCGTTTTTAAAAACTTTTTATCTTTTTTGTGCTTTTAAACGTTGTTCCATTTTTATCTAATTTACCTTGCACAAAGCTATCGCTTTTCAATTTTCAATTCAACTCTTACAGGGCTTTGGCTGGGACGTTTTTGAACATCCTCTGGTCTGCCCCCACCTCGCTCGCAGCAACTTTCATTTGTTTCGGCATTTAAAGTCTTTCCTAGGTGGTCTGTGGCACAACAGCAATAATCAGCTCAGAGAACATGTTACCCCATGGTCGCCTACACAGGCGGCAATTTTCTACGAATAGGTATACAAAAACCTGTACCACGCTATGACAAATGCTTGGAAAATCACGGGAGCAGTATCGAAATGTAGAGTAAGGGTGGTAGATTTTTTTTTTTGCAAAAATGTCTTTGCTCTATCTCTACTCGTTCGTTTTTTTATTTCAAAACGGACCTTACTTTAAAAACGTCCCTCGTATAATGTCGGGGGAAAAATGACTGAATTGAATAAAGAAATAAACATGTGAAAAACGCAATGTTTTGGAGAGCGTGGAATAAATCAATAAATTAGCAAATTCTGTAGTCAATGTGAATTTCAAGTAACTGAAACTATAAAGCACTTAAATATTTGTTAAATCCTCCTCGAGCGGCGGGGAGAACTTTGCAATGGTCTCGCACAGAGGATATCTACTTCTGACTACCCTGCTTCCTAATTTCATTGCTAATAATGCTTTCATGCAATTTTATGGCAGGTTTCTTAAAAGCAATTTCATGTCCGTTATATTCCGACAAATTCAAAAACAGGACCAATCGAATCCATAAGTATTTCTGACCCTGGATGCATTTTACTCATTTCAGCCCCATTTTTCCCGCTCGCCATGACCATCACCTACCAGAAGCATGTCTCCAACACCAGCTTCATGGGATTCGCAAAGTTGCTGTTCAAGTGGCGAGGCAGCATCTACAAGCTGGTCTTCAAAGAGCTTTTGCTCTACGGGGGTGCCTATGCCGTCATCAGTTGCTTCTACAGGTTCTACATGACCGACGAGCAAAAAAGGTAATGAGTAGAGCCCTAATTATATGCAAATGCATATGTGCATGTGCATATTTTTGTGTTGATAGCGATAGTGCATACAAAAGCATAAATACAGCGATTTTTAGAAATAAGTGCTTGCTCTTTTTTTTTCACTGCGCTTTTAGATTCATGACGCTGAGTGTGTGTTTAACACTTAAGAAAGGAGAAGGGTCAAAACGAAAAAAAAAAAAAAAAAAAAACGAATCTAAAGAATTAGCAAGATAGTCTGGGGTTTTGAACTTCCAAACATGAATTTTTTCGAACACAGGAACGATTGACATTTCTTGCTTCTTCCCTGTACTCCTCGTATTTTCCACCAAAGTCCCAACATGATTGAAACTAAACGTTTCTGAACAAAACCTTTATTTAAAAGCAGTTCTTTCCTTTTCTGGGAAAGTTAAAACCAAGAATCATTTATAACATATGAAAAGTAAGGAGACGATGAAAATATGGAACTTTACTTTTCTTTTTCTATTTACTGAAACTAAGCTGCTAATTCAAATACAAAACATCTTGAAATACCAATTTATTAAGTGATAACTAATTGATATTCAATCATATTAGAAAAAGCTACTACTTTGTTTTTTCATTTAAAAACAACTATGAACACATCTAATATAAACATGCTAGCTATATGGAATCTTCCATTTAAAAATTAAGGTGCTAAAATTACTAGACTGCCTTGTTAATAAGAACTAGCAGTTTGGAGTAATTAAATGGTCACATACTGAATACAACGTCGAACAGAATTATCATTAGTGATATTAATTAGCCATTTAATCGTAGAAAAATGAGAATGACTAAAAAGACTTACACGCCATCAATGGTGGCAGCTACACTTGCTCTTGCCTTGAAGGAATCGAGAATAGTCAGAGCACATTCCATAACTTCAGATCGGGGTCGGATTTAGCTTTTGCATAGCTCCGCACTCAAAGCTAAACGATGCATAGTTTTGAAACTGCAATGAAAAGATTCATTTGTACAAGTCCTCGTAATGCTTGAAAAATGCTTTTTGTAAAAACTGAGTTGGTAAGAATAATTCAGAGGAGTTTTTTTTTTTTTTTTTGATGAAATTTTAGGTTACAAAATTTTATAAAACTGAGAAACATTTTAACTGTTACTGAGTTCGTACTCAATTTCTAGTAAGGCGAGGTCTGACAATCTTGTTCATTTCGCGTTCGAAAATAATTCTCGATTATTTTTAATCTGAAAAACTTATGCTCCACATATGTACAACATACTTGGTAAAATTATTTGCTAGATTCGTGAGCAATAGCGATCAAATGGTAATAGCGGGTATTACATTTGTAATAAGCAAGGTTGCGTTGAGTATCTAATAAACTTCACGGTTGGATCTGGTAGTTAAAATTTCATTGCTTGTCTATAACGCAATATAGACACAAACTATTTTTAAAAAACGAATGAACAAATTAGCGTTCAGAAAAGACACAAAATACTATTTAGTAAGAAATGAGACAGCCGGCGTAACTTTAGCTCAAATAGTAAAAATATTGAAACCACATGCATTGGATTTAAAGGAGCCCCATTATTAAGTTAAGATCTGCAAAGTATACAAAATCCCATAGAGGCAACTGTATGAGTTGATAATGATTTTTTTTGTAACACTAAAACACGTGTGTCTGTAATTCAAGCAGTAATTACACTGGTTGTCACATTAATGGTTGTCACAAAAATGTCTCACGTCATTTTTGTGAGAAAAGTAAACCACGGTTTCCTGAATGTACAGGGTGATTATAATTAAAGTTCCATTTTCAAAACGCTGTAGAAATAAAACCACTGGTCAGAATGACGTCAGATTTCAACAGCGTTTTATCGAGGAAGGGGAAAAACGTATGGCAAATGAAAATTAAATAGTTGAAATTGTTAGCAATAGATGGCACTGTATGCATCAATTTAATAGCGGTCGTTTGTTCTTTCATCAAATTGGTCTTTAACTGTCGTGAGAGTGGCACAAAAAATGTTCAATATGCTGTCCCCCGTTTTCTGAAACAAGTTAAAATCGAGAAACAGCATGTTCCACAACTGATCGAAGTTTTTCCGGGCTAACGTTTAAAATGTGTTGCGCAATGCGTGCCATCAGCTCAACTAAGTTTGCAATCGGAGCACTGAACACAACAGCTTTCAGATAGCCCCATAGCCAAAAGTCACACGGGTTAAGATCAGGTGATCTGGACGGTCAGGCTGTATGGAAATGGCGGCTGATAATTCTAGCACTTCCGAAATGGCGCTTCAGCAGCTGCTTCACTGGATTCGCGATGTGCGGAGGTGCTCCATCTTGCATAAAAATGACTTCATCCACGCATCCGCACTGCTGTAGAGCTGGAATGACGTGGTTGCGCAAAAGGCATTCACAGCGCTTACCAGTTACGGTACAAGTAACAGGACCGGAGGCACCAGTCTCTTCGAAAAAATATGTAAATCAAGACAGCTGTCATGCGCATTAAATTATAAAGTTTACAGCGCCATCTATTACTAAAAATTTCAACTATTTATTTTTCATTTGCCATACGTTTTCCCCCTTCTTCGATAATTTGCTGTTGAAATCTGACGTCATTCTGACCAGTGGTTTTATTTTTACAGCGTTTTAAAAATGGAACTTTAATTATAATCACCCTGTATATCGATTGTTTTTTAAAATAATAGATGTGTTGTTGAATTGTGATCACTTCTTATATTTTTCCTTAATGACTTGGCCAGTCAAGTAGCCAATGTATCGTCAGTCGTGTGTGTGTGTGCGTGTAATCTCAATTGTGTGTTGTTGCTGAATTGTGATCACTTCTTGTATTTCTCCTTAATGACTTGGCCAGTCAAGTAGCCAATGTATCGTCAGTCTCTTTCAGAGTGTTCGAGAAGGTGGCCCTCTACTGCAACCAGACGGCGGGCCTGATGCCCATGTCTTTCGTCCTCGGCTTCTACGTCACATTTGTCGTCACGAGGTGGTGGAATCAGTTTCTCAACCTCCCTTGGCCCGACAGGTGAGCTGATTTTCATGTCTGCTCGGATTCCTTTGACATTTTTACGTGACAAAAAAGTATTACAGTTATGAAAAACCTTATAACACACTTAACCCTCTGACATACAATAGCATCTGAGAGACGGCATTCCTTTCATGTGACATTGCTGCTTTAGACGTCTCTGACACGTTACTTACTGCAAGTGATACTGCAGGTATTGATGTCTTCCAGACTTTATTCATTTTATTTGCCATTGCAGGCATCGACGGCTTCAAGGCGTCATTCATTTCTCTTGCCATTACGGACATTGATGAATTCAAGACCTCATTCATTTCATTAGCCGTTGCAGACATTGACGTCGTCTTCATTTCATTTGCCATTGCAGACATTGATTTCTCCGAGACTTTATTAATTTTATTTGCCATTGCAAGCATTGACGGCTTCAAGGCGTCATTCATTTCTCTTGCCATTACGGACATTGATGAATTCAAGACCTCATTCATTTCATTAGTCGTTGCAGACATTGATGTCGTCTTCATTTCATTTGCCATTGCAGGCATTGATTTCTCCGAGACTCGATTAATTTTATTTGCCATTGCAAGCATTGACGGCTTCAAGGCGTCATTCATTTCTCTTGCCATTACGGACATTGACGAATTCAAGACCTCATTCATTTCATTAGGTGTTGCAGACATTGATGTCGTCTTTATTTCATTTGCCATTGCAGACATTGATTTCTCCGAGACTTTATTCATTTTATTTGCAATTGCAGGCATTGACGGCTTCAAGGCGTCATTCATTTCGCTTGCCATTACGGACATTGATGAATTCAAGACCTCATTCATTTCATTAGCCGTTGCAGACATTGATGTCGTCTTCATTTCATTTACCATTGCAGACATTGACGTCTTTAAGACGTCATTTAAGTCCATGTGCCATTGCGGGCATTGACGTCTTCGAAATATCATTTATTTCATTTGCCGATGCAGACATTGATGGCTTCAAAACATCATTCCTTCCATTTGCCATTGCAGACACAAAGACTTCAAGACGCCCTTCATTTCATGTGTCACTATAGCTTTGATGTCGCAGACATCTCATTTCCTTCATAAATATGGAATAAACTGATTTTTAGATGGTCTATCTTTAAGATCGATACCAGTAAGGCATCGTACCTTTCAATACAATACCGCTAGTATCAAACCAAAAATATCTATACTTGCTGCCATTGATAGTTATTGTTGCTTCCGATTCCGGAGTCCCGTGTCATATCTGTTTTCACCCTTTTACACTCCAAAATGCAAATGACTATTTGTTAAGCGAATCTAACCGAAAACCACTAGTACCAATATCACAGACCGTGAATAACTGAAATAACTGTCGTGATCAGCCACCACGAGTCATCTCCACCACACAACTTGAATATGAAAAGGAGATAAATCCCCCCCCCCTCCGGGATCGTATATCTATGGTAAATTTAAAACGCTCCATTTAAGGTGCTCATTCGAAATATTTTTAGCTATTCAGCCAATTATATTTACTTTTTCTCACTATTTCTCTTCATGTACTGTAATCTTACATTTCAGAACACCTATTTTTTTTCAGGGTGACGCACACCTTGACCATGTATGTCAATGGAGCGGACGAGCGAGGGCGAGTGTTGAGACGAACCCTGGCTCGCTACGTGAACTTGGCGACCATCATTCTGTTTCAGACGATCAGCGGATCAGCTAAGAAGAGGTTTCCGACCATGACACATCTCATCGAAGCAGGTACTTCGTTATTCTCAGATTACAATAAACATATGACTTCTGTTCAACCTTTATAATGTCTTTTGCTCCAGGGCGCCCATATAAGGGGGCAGTGGGAGCTCGAGCCCTCCCCCCGCCCCCCCCCCTTAGAAATTAGAACTTCCTTGCTTTTAGTACTTTTTTCTTTGCAAAAATGCAAAAACATTTCTTCTCCAGCCATTAATGAATAAGTTATTAAAAATATGAAATTTTAATGACTCTAATCTGTATTTTAAAATTGGTTACCATGGGGAATGTATCCTGCTAAGCCATGGTTAAAACATCTAAGTTCCTCCCCCTTACATTTTTACAAATGTGCGCTTATGCTTTTGCTACTCATTGACAGACGTATTTTGGCAAAAAAGTAAGGCATCCGGATTAACATCATGGTGATTCCTGGATCGAACCATCCTGGAGTGCAATTCCAGATTGAAATTCAAATCATTCATGAATTGAATTGTCGTAGCTGTACCCACCAGTATAATGTTAATTTTATGATGGGAGCAGGGAGCATACATGTCAGACGTTACCACCGAGATTGATGAGCGAAATTAAAAGGTAGAGGAGCTCTTAGTGATATAAAAAATCTTGCAAATTTTTTTCGAGTATCGTTTTGCAAATCCAAAATGTGTACTTTTTTTTTAATTGAGACAGTACCTTATCTATTATTGCCAGGTCTAATTACTCAAGAAGAGAAACAGATGTTTGACAACATCAATATCTCCGTGAATAAGCACTGGATTCCGTACATCTGGTTCATCAATCTCGTCAACTTGGCGGTGAAGGAAGGACGGATTCAGCAGGGCGAACCTGTCAAGCAAATCCTTGAAGTAAGACTAAATTATCGATTGTATAGGCAAAACTACATTAAAACTAGGGAAGTTGTCTAAATACCCTTCTCTTAAAAGTCTTAAGTCTAAAAAGTGAAGATTTAAGATCCTTCAAACTTAAAACGTTGAAATTGGGGAAAATTTCTTATATAATGGATTTACCTGTAATGGATATAGCAAAAATAACAATCAAACTTCATGATCAGCAATTTTTATGAGGAATACGATTGAATGCATAAAACAAGGAACATATGAAAAAAGGAATTTAATATAGTGCAACATGTCAACCCTAAGAGATCAACTTTCCACCATGGTTCAGAACACATCCTTTCGTTGACCAATTGTGATGCTGCTGACTGTTTCCCCAATGCTTGCAAGCAGCAGATACATATTTGTGACTTTTCCCCTGCATAAAAGCAATTTGATGAAACCCCAGGTGAAGAAGTCATGGGGCGTTAGATCAGGTGAGATTCGATCACGTGACTGTTTTATTATTTTCACTGGTACAGCTGACGTAGCTCTTCACATGTTTTACCACCCAGTTTTCAGGAAACGATGGTGATTCATTCTTTTAAGAAAAGCATTTCTTCAAGCACTTGTGAAAGAAATCAATACATTAGCGTCATCGTGAGAATAGATCGTTATTTTTCGAGGATGACTATTTTTCTGTATTATAAACCAAAGATTTCTTAGTTTGGTGACATGCTGAATCTCTATGGTAACCTTAGTATTCACCTCAGCCATGTTTGGCTAAAACCACATGCGAATTACTTGTTTTGGAGTACCATACATTATTTTATCTTTTTTGCGGACTGATAGGATTTTTTTTAATTGGCGCATTAGAGACCCAATCTTTGAATTTGTGTATTTACACTACGTTATACGATAACTGCTTATTTGGCGCTATCATTTCATTTTCGCGATTCATTTTCACATTTTAATGTATAGTGGAAATAAGCTAAGCAAAGCCACCTACGCGCACCATTGAAGAAAACAGGCTGGTAAAAAAAAAAAGAGCTATTAAATAACCTAAGTTAAATAAAGTTACATTAACATGTAAAATAATTCTCCAACTAACTTTAACAGCATAAACTTCTCCATTAAAATATAAAAAAGCCCACCAAATAAATACAGTCGAATCTCAAAAGACCAGCGAAATCATTTCTCTATAATGAAATTTGCTTTTACCGACATTGCGAATGTTGACATTGTTCCTATGTAGTTGAGGATTACCCAAGACTTAGCTAAAATGAAATTATTGCTGTAAAGGACTTCGCTAAAACGGGAATTTTTTTTACATTAAACCCTTATTAAAATCAACGTTAGAGTAAAAAATTGCAGCATAAGGAGCAAACCTGGCTCTCGGTGTAGACACTATTTTTTCACTTTTGCCAATACCAAATTTTCTCCCTTTTTTTCGTTCGTACGGAGGAAAAATAAAATAATTTCTCTTGAAATGTGTTTTATTTCATCATTAAAAATATTTTTTATCAAATAAATGAGCAAATAAACGAGTATATAAGGAAACCATAAACAAATTAATTAATTACTGTAAAGTAAGGGTACTTGGAATCGAAATTTCAGTTTTTTTTTTTTTTTTAGTTTTACACTGAATTTTTGGCTAAACTCATAATGTGAACTGATAGCCTTGTTTTTACGACTTTTCAGACGTTCTGCTACCACCTTAAGCCTTTTTTAAACATCAATTTTAACTCATCTTTACATATTTTTTTCTATTCTTAAAAAATGTTCAAGTAGCCCCACGTTGGGGCTACTTGGTCCCACTCGAAAAAGCTATAAAACAGAGGAACCAATCAAGAAAAACCAATGGTTTTGAAAAGAAAAAAAAAAAAAACTCAAAACGTACATTCCAGTGAGCATTATATAAATTTCAAATTTTTCGAAAAATTAATATAAAATCAACGTTTACATAAAAACATTTTTAGGCAAACGTAATTTCTCAAACAGAAATATAATCTAACTACAGCTAAAACCAATTGAAATGCTTAATATTTAAACATTAGAAAGAATGAAATCTTTTCAATTTAATACCTTGGGTGGATTTATTTTTTCTGATATTACTTAATACCTGCTCTTCTTCGCTACTAAATACTACAGGATTCCCAGGCTTGTTTTGTGAACGATCTTTTAATTTATTTTTTAGAGTTGATATACTAAGTCAAATAAGCCACTCTCTAAGACATTTCTCCGGAATTAGTTGAATTCGGACACAATTGTAATTTTTCCTCTCAATAATCCGCATTATTTCCTACTTCAAAGGGTTCTTTTTTACTTTCGGACCTTTTTATCATCAGATCTGCAAATAAACGGGTATAAATAGTAACTTACCTCTCTATTTTAAAATATTACAAACCTTACTTAACATAATTTAGGGATGAAATGTGGTCTCGGGCTGCTTGAAGGCTGGGTTCAAGTACTTAACGTTAAATCCCGGTTATCACAAATTTGCCATTTCAACTGCGCTTGCGCGCGGACTTAGCTTTTTGGACTTTCTGTTTTAAGATTTCGTGTTGCTTGTTTATATTTAGGCTGAGCGAGAGTCCCACCAAATTAATGAATGCGTTAGAATATTTTCACAGCGATTTCGTGATATATTATATGAAACTACGGATATGAATAACTGATAATCTTAAGAGAAAAGTGACACTTCAATATTTATTAGTTTGGAAAAATTTATTTAACATAAGTGTAAAACACGTTGTGTACTTCAAAAATAATTGGAATATTAGTACAGAAATCCGTCTTTTGCGGATATTTTACGTTAGGCGTAAACAGCTTAGTATTATACATTTTTATTTAGGTTGAGGGTTCAGCTTTGTATTAGAAGTGATGCTGAAATTCTAGTACGCTCTTCTGAGGTTAAAAATTTGGTCCTGAAAAAGGACAGACGATTCAGACACCGAATCCATTAATAATTAAGACGCAAAATTCAATCTTTACCGAGGCCTAAAAACTAAATCAGAAAAAACTTTGTGATTTCTAATTTTTATCTCTTGCCATCTCATATTTATTACCAAATTTAAAATGTTTGTAATTAGTTTGAGCAAGAGTTTTGAAATCAGCTAAGTCCGCGCGCAAGCGCAGTTGAAATGGCAAATTTGTGATAACCGGGATTTAACGTCGAGTGGTTCAAGTAGCCCCATTTTAAGGCAACCAGGGCACTTTTACTAACTTATATTAGTTACTGTATTAATTATATAGATATAACCTTAAGACTGTTATTTTATTAAGATTTTAATGCAAACATAAAACTATCTTCACCTTGATGATATCCGATGTTTCCATGAACTTACATGCGAAAGTTTGCAGACGCTAAAAACAACTGTTTAAACGGCTTGCAATCATAACCTCAATCAGAAAAAGGCGGGAATAGCAGAAATTTTGTTTCATGATCCAACCTCACCCTAGTACTGCTACCTGTCATAGAGAAAGTTTTAAGTCTATACATTGAGTTTTATAGGACCAGGACGGATTTTAAACTTTTTTCTCATGGATTCAAGTAGCCCCCAGAAGCTTAAATAGCCCCACTTTACGGTAATTGTTTAGAAATAATAAATTAGTGAATGAATAAGAAAAGAAGTGAATGAATGAAGGAAGGAATACAAATGAATTAGTTAATGAATTAATGCGCAAACGAAATGAAATATTTCACTTAGCGCCGTTTGCACTTGTCAAATCTGAACCTCAGAGATGTAAGTCCGAAAAACGAAATTTTCGGTTTATTGGTGTATTTTATGTTGCACTCTATTCCGCATCGAGCCATGTGAATGTAAATCTTTAAAAAAAAAAAGCTTTTTTCAATTTTTTATCATTGCTAAAAGAACGCGTGTCCCATCCTTTACATGCGCCAGAAAAAAATATTTACCTCTCTTCTGTAAAATTATCATAATGTGACTAACGTCGTTCTGACTCTGAGGTACAGAAATTATATTAAACACTGGTGGCACCCGCACGGCTTTGCCCATAGTAGAAAACTAAACCTTCTTTTGGTTTGCCTGTATATTTACAAATAATGTATGATGAATTTCTCGCCAATTGGCTTGCCCATGTTACGGTCCCACGTTATGATAACTTGGTAGTTTACTCGTCCATCTTATGATAATTTTGCTCTGGAAAATTTTTTTAAAATTGGAATAGAAAAAGAAAAAAAGTCGAATTTTCGACAAAATCGCTTCGAGGTGCACACTCCCATGCTACAAACTAATTCTGTGCCAAATTTCATGAAAATCGGCCGAACGTTCTAGGCGCTATCCGCGTCACAGAGATCCTGACAGAGAGAGACCCGGACAGATATCCGGACAAAGAGAGAGACCTTTCAGCTTTATTATTAGTAAAGATTTAAAATCAAATCCTGCCTGATATAAACTAAGTACTGCACTGGATATTATTCGATATCAATTAATATTTAAAATATTAATTAAAAAACTTTATTATTTTACATGACAGAAAAATAATTTTGATAAACCACATGGTACCTATTACGATATGTGAATTAAATTTTGAAAATGACTTATACGGGTGTTATTATTTTCTTTGATCTTTAGAGCTATTTATTGTCTTACTGTATCAAACATATTTTTATGAAAATAGTTAAAATAATGTTGAATAGGTGGCACTGCAAACTGCGAAAATATTTTACCATTCCACTGTGCCCCGCTGTTTTACTTGTATTTTTGCCGGCACTCCCTATAACTTAGTCTTTGAAATGTTCGGAAAAGATAAAAGTAATTTGACGTAATTTGTTGTCATTTTTTTTTGAGCAATCACATTGCTTATTGTTTTCATTTGACTGTTTCGATGTCCTATGTGATTCCCCCCGCCTCCCTCTGCAGCACCACCGTCGACCGGCCCCTCCCGATGCTGCTCCTCTAGCGAAAACCGTCTCCAGGTTGCGTCCATATCCTACACACACACACACACACACACGCATGCATGCATACACACCTACACACACACACGCATGCATACACACCTACACATACACACGCATACATACACACATCTACACACACACTCATGCATGCACACAGACACAAACACACGCGCATACATACACACACGCCTACATACATACACCCATACTCGTGATTGCGAAAAACATAATTTGAATTCAAGATGTCAAAATTCAATTATTATTATTATTTTTTTATTATTTTTTTCAGGAAGTGAACAACATGAGAACGAAAACTGGCCATTTGTGGGGACATGATTGGGTAACTGTCCCTCTGGTTTACACTCAGGTACGCATTCGAAATCAGTACGTGATGCACTAGTAAAATGGCTCTATGTACAAAAAAGAAATACAGTCGAACCTCCATATATCAAACTTCCACATATCAAAATTTTCTATGTATCGAAATCCCAGCAAATTTCTATGTTCATTACGTAGAAAAATTGTTTCTATATATCGAAAAAATCTCTATACATCGATTTTTTTTTTCGAGACATTCGTAGATTTTTTTTTTTCCTCTTTAGAATGCCTTATGAAAAATGAACGTTGGGGGAGAACATTATGTTCACTAAAGGTTGCTACGAAACTCATAGGGAATCTGGGGTTGAGGGGTGTGTAGATAGGTCGTTGTTTCGTTCTAGAATTCTTAAATTCCCTCAAGTTTATTTCAAATATCTTAGTAACATTGTAAAATCAGTTTCAAGTCATCTCTTTTGTCTGTTGATTATCGTTCCTAATCGTTTTAGCTGCAGTAAAAATCATTCAAGTTAAGTAGATTAATTTTTTTACTTTTCTTTCGATTTGTCAAAACGAAAATCCCTTAATGTTGCGGATCAAGTTGAATTGCCGAAGAATGAAGTTGTATGAAGGCGCAAACATGTAATTTCTGTTATTTTTTTAATTATTAACTTTCAATTAATCCGATGCTCGTATAAATTAGAAATTAGCTTTCATACACGAAAATTAGCTTTAATTTTTAGGAGATTTTTTGGATAAAATAAGATTGTTTCTATATATCGAATTTTTTTCCGGCAATTCGCTACTTTGATATATGGAGGTCCGACTACATTTTATAAATGAAAATACGCTTTTTTTTAGTTGTCTGAGAGCATTGCTTCACATACGAACCATGTTTACAATTTGCCAAAAATATTTTTCTTTTCCAGGTAGTCACCCTTCTTACACATTTGTACTTTTGCACTTGTTTGGTCGGAAGACAATTTTTAGACCCAGAACAGGGTTACAAGGGGCATGACATCGATCTCTTTTTTCCCGTGTACACGTTTCTACAGTTTTTCTTCTTTTTGGGATGGCTGAAGGTGAGTAGAGTTTTTCACCAATTACATCTCAGTGGTCGTCAATTATACCCTCCCTACAATTTTTGTGCTTTAATTTTGTGAAAGTAAACAAAAAAGTTGACAAACATTTTCGTACTTCGTTTTCTAAAAACTTCCAAATGTAGGACACTTTTCTCCTCACAATAACGAGAGTAAGAAGAAACTCTAACCTTAATTAGTTACAGGAGGTGGCCAAATTATTATACTCAAACAAGCTTTTCTTTATTTTTATCGCTTTTTATTGCTGTTAAATAGTTTTATTATTTGAACGCATTTTAAAGTTTATTTAAAATATAAATTAAACACATTAAACCCCTTTAGAGGCACCCGAATGCAACCAAAAGAAGAGGTGCACAACTAGACCCAAATAGGAGCCTACGTACCAAATTTCAACTTTCTGGGACATACCGTTCTTGAGTTATGCGACATACTTACGCACATACGTACATACGCACATACATACGTACATGCAGACGTCACGAGAAAAGTCGTTGTAATTAACTAGGGAATCGTCAAAATGGATATTTCGGGCATCTATACGTTCTTAGGTAAATATGCATCTGTGGTCGGGTTGAAAAAAAAAAAAAAAAAACTCAACATTAATTTTGGGGGTGAGCAAAATAGAAACTAAGGTCGATTTTTGATTGAAAATTTTTTTGCGAATACAATACCGTAAACGCGGGCTACTTTATCCCAGAATTTTTAATTTTCTTATTATTTACTCAATAATTTTGTAATTATTCATATTTCCAAGCTATGGAAACTTGTTTTACACATCTAGAGGTCTCCTAATTTAATTTTTGAATAGTGATCAGTTTATTTCCAAGTATTTTTACCCTTTATTAGTGTTTTTTTTTTTGGGCCAATGTTACCCTTGCGTTTGGGTTACTTTGACTCGAAGTGGTTTTCTCTATTTAAAATCGTTGTAGAACTAATTAGAGTCAAAGAAATACGTGTGTTCGTGCGAAAAACTATTTAATTGAATGAAAAATACATTTAAAAGAAGTTTGAGTCACACATATTTGTTTTAAAGAAAATTATTATTATTATTATATTATTTTTAATGTGTGTGAGAATACCTAGCTATTCTCTCAGAAATTACCGACGGAGAACAGTCCTCTTTCATCAGCTTTTGAGGTTGAATAATTTTACTAAGACAACACCATTCGTAAAACAAAGGGTCCTAAATTTTCGGTCACTTCCAAAATCTTTTGGTGCACTCAATGCTCTTAACAAAATCGCTACTTTTTCTCTTGCATCAACAACTATCTTTGGAAACCTGAGCTCATTTCATTCTACAATAATAGAATTCCATAAACTTTGCAATAAAATTAACAATATTTATAATATGTAGATGCATTTATACAAACCTTTTTCTAAACCTTCTGCAAATTTCAACTCCTCTTCATCTTCCATAATGAAAGCCATGTAACTGAGCCCTGATGAATTGAGTCTCCAATCTCTCTATAGACCCGTTGCCGACAATTCTAGTTTTTTTTTTTTTTTTTTTTTCTTTGTGTGTGTGTGAGTGTGTGTTTTTCCTGTTTAGATTCTTAATTTTAGGTATTCTTTACTTTTCCAAATCTGTCTGGCAGATTTTTTCAGGTTTTTATGCTGGGCCAAAGTAGGTCGTAATTTTTAGGAAAAGAGATATGTTGTCATTGTCATTTTTTTTTAAAAACCTACACAGAAATGAGAAGTACAACTATCCTACGGCATAGAGTATTTAGTGCTCGTAAATAGGTACTTATGCTGTTGTAGAACTGCTTTTACATGGAGACGTTTGAGAGGTTATGAAGGCACATGTTAGCACAAGGAACGCAGAACCACTAGCCGTATTTATGGAGGGTTGGGTTTAATTTATTCGGAAATTTTTGATTTGACGTTTTCTTTCTTTGAGAATGCTTATTTTGACGGGAAATTTTAGTTTTTTTTTCCCTCTAATTGAAGCCTGATTGTTGAACCTGCGTGATTTGACGTAACTTTTATTTTCGAGGTTGACCGTGCAAAGCAGGGCAATACAGCTAGTTATATAATACAGAGAGCATTCCAGTGGTGCCATCCAGCAGCTTCCCGACTAACTGCACGTGTATCTTGCCTACTACATTAATATCAGGTGTTTCCTTGAAGTATCTATAGCAAAGAAGACGGTGTAAATCGATATTTAACTCAAACGACATTTTTAATTCTTCTTTTTGCCTAAAGCTACCAAAATGCGCAGATCAGACTAATGCAAGAATTGAGGAAACTTATTTTAACGATCATCTGACCTAAATTTTTAAAGAATATTATATGCGCTGAACCTAAAATTTTAAGAAAATTACTGACAACGATAAAGCCACGGGAGGGATTTCAGGGTTAAAACCCCTTCCAAAACTTCAATATATTCATATTTCCCCCACAAAATCAAGGAAGAGAAATAGTATTTCAGCTTTTCCAATTGAGATAAAAAATTTTAGCAAAATATCTTACTTCTTACTGATCGAGAAACAATTACAAATTAGTTTCCAATTCTTAAACACAACTAATATTTGATGATAAGCATTTCTACTGGTATTAAAGGGCTGAAATAGTGTTAGTAATGCTCAAAAGGGGATCACGGTCACTCAGTACTTGCAGCGCATCATAAATCCTTTTTTGGGGGGGGGGGAGACCGAGAGAGCGGAAGCCTACCACACCGAATTTTCTGTGGTTTTTTCCTCATTTCTCATAGAAAAATCTGTGCCGTCATTAGCTTAAACTTGACATTCATAAAGACATTGATATACTTAAAGAGGAGGTTTTAATTGAGCTCGTGAAAAAAAAGGACTATAATAAAGGTAATGACAAATATAGTGTGTTTTTTTCCCCGTACCTGTGCTTGGTCCATTTCTTCGTTTTAAAGTCATAGTCATATCAATTCGAATTATTTAATAATTCTTATGCAAGTGGTATAAATGAAAAATTGCTAAATAATCCAATCTGTTTTATAAAAAATATTGGACAATATTTTTGCATTATAAATAAATAAGAAAGAAAGCAATAATTTCCGATTTTAGAAAATCCCTCCAACAAAAAATTCTAGCTTCCCCTTTGATTACAAACATTGCAAGCGCATTGACATTATGCTGTGTCAACCAAAAAAGGCTATTCAATAGTTGGGATATGCTATTCACAAAATAATAAGCACTATTATTCTGAAAATAATGGAGGGACAAGAGCTGCGACGCTTTTTTCCACTACAGTACGCCAATTTACAGTAAATTATACTGACAAACGATTAGCGATCGTAAATGAATTGTCTGTAAAATAGTTTTTATTCAACCAAACCTAGAAATTTTTTAAAAAAATCTAGTTACTTACACTGGTGTGCAAAAATTAAGGACGAAGTCGAAAAATTAGCATATCAGCTGAACGAAGAGGCAGAGCGGACAGAAAGACCAATCAGAAGATTAAGTAAGGTGATGTACGGTAGCATATGCGTAGATATGCAGGCAGACATAATGGGGGAGTGTCTGAGTAGTATAAAGCATGTTGTCGGTGTAAGATCAGTATTTCTGGCAAAGAGATTGCACGCCGTATAGCGGTTAAAATCACACCGAGTTGCTGCCTCAGCGAGAAATGGCGAATAATCAATCTGTTAGACGACATCTGGATGCTTTTACCCGAGGTCGAATCATTGGGAAGTTGGAGGAAGGCCGCAGTGCGACAAGTGTGGCTGCAGAGTTCGGAATTGCTCACAGCATCGTTTCACGACTTTGGAGACAATTTCAAACTACAGGAGCAGCTATCCGGGGGTTCAGTAGTGGTCGTCCACGAGGAACCACATCCGCAGATGACCGGTATATTGTCTTACAGACCAGAAGAAACAGGCAGCAGACAGAGGGAGAAATCGCTAGACACACGACACAGGCGACTGGACGACTGATATCGCGTTTTACCGTGGCCAGAAGACTGCACGGTGGTGGGCTGTTTGCACGACGCCCTATACGGTGTGTACCTCTAACGCCTGCCCATCGGAGAAGGCGTTCTCTGTGGTGCCGGGAACACCGGAATTGGAGAGACAATGAATGGGGACGAGTACTCTTTACAGATGAGAGCAGATTCAGTCTGAGTAGCGATTCTCATCGCATACTCATCTGGAGAGAGCGGGGATCATCCCTCGAACATCATTGAAAGGGACAGGTATAGAGGTCGCGGTGTTCTCGTTTGGGGAGGCATCATGCTTGGTAGTCGTACAGACCTTCACATCTTCGACGCAGGTTCAGTCAACGGGACCCGTTATTGTAACGAGATTCTTCTTCCATATGTGCGTCTTTTTAGAGGCACTATGGGCCCGCAGTTCCTTTTCATGGACGACAATGCACCATGTCATCGCACAGTAGCTGCCGAACAGCTCTTAGAGAGTGAGGATATTGAACGTATGGATTGGTCGGCACGATCTCCGGATCTCAATCCCATCGAGTATGTAAGGGATTTTCTAGGCAGACGCTTGGCAGCTCGTACCTTACCGCCAGTAACGATTCGGGAGCTTCGATTGGCGCTGCAAGACGAATGGGCAGCAATGCCTCAACAACTCATTGACACCCTCATTCTCAGCATGGGCAGACGCTGTGAAACCTGCCTAGCAGTCGGGGGAGATCATATCCCCTACTAAAGACCCAATGTTTCTTGCTGGACACCCATCACAGGGATGTTTCGGCCTTCAGTCGCATTGCGCTCCATGCTACTTTTTCAATAAAGCTTCTTTTTATCCCTCTGATTTCTCTTTTAGTAAGTGTTGCTTACATTACACATGTCCTTACGTGTTGGGGATCTTAAGGCATTAAATGTGTTGATTTGGAAAGCTTTTGTACAAAGTTATATTGAAAAAACCGTCTCGTCCTTAATTTTTGCACACCAGTGTATATGAGTCACGATTGGCAACATCATTCTCTGAAAAAATATCTTGACATGTTTGCTTTACAGGTGGCAGAACAGTTGATCAACCCCTTCGGTGAAGATGACGACGATTTCGAAATTAACTGGTTCATAGACAGAAATATCCAGGTAAGAGCAAGTTTTGCAGGAAGCTGAGATTTAAAAGACGAAGTGGTCTTGCATTAGATCTGAGATTTCTGTCAGAAACATGAAATGATTGATTTTCTGCCTGAAATGTCACATTAGCTTTGAGAGCAATTGTAAAAGCTGCTAATGTGTGCTCCATTAACAGCCTTCACAGTTGCTATTGAAGCAAACCCGTTAGGGTTTCCAATCCCGAAATCCCGAGGGATCACGCAGGATATTTAGCGGGATTGATCCTGTGGGATTTTTTTCTCACTCCCGCACGATTTCTAATCCCGCAATTTTTTTCGATGCTAGCGTTTTCCAGCTTTTGCCGCTCATAAAACGACTGTTTTCAAAGGTAGCATCTGAAGTTTGAATCACCTTCCTCGTATATCTGCAAGAATAGAGCAGGAAAAACTCTGTGTCTTACATAATCAACGGTGGATTTATCATTTAAGAACACAATAAAAATAGAGTATATTTCCTGAGAATGAATTGGTTACCGTATTCTCATTTAAGGTTTCAGTTTTCATGCGTTCAGCAATTGAGAAAATGCTTATAATTTATAAGCATTTTCGAAAGCCATCCCTAAAATTTAAAATCCACTAAATTATGCTTTAGAAAAAATAGAGAAAGTGCATCGCAGGCTCCAAAACTTGCTGGAGTAGCCTGAATGCAATGTTGGAGCATTTCTGTAAGCTTAAGGAATACACTCAAAACTTTTAGCTTACAAAAAGTGCACACTCTTTTCTCCAAAGAAGAAAACAGTGTAAAACCAGACACATGTTCGGCGCGACTTTGAAAGGGGCGACAGAAACTTGCACGAAACACAGGATGACTCGCGTGCCAGTGCATTTTTACGTTTTTGAATTCCTCTTCAAAATTAGAGGTATAATTAGCCAAGTTAACCAAACACTTTTACTGAGACTGCGACTTGGTGAAATGGTTAAAACAACCGGAATTCAGACTTCGCTGTAATGAATCAAATTCACTGATACAATGGCCAACGTTAATGATGCAAGTTAAATTGGATACAGCAAGACATATATACAATGGAAATCGTTTTCATCCAAAAGTTGCAGTTCTTGAGCAACAACCAAGCATAAGAAAGGAAAAATCTAGCTCAGAAGGTGAGGAAGTTAATGGGGATCTCTTTCTAAATGTCTACAATTATTTAATTTCAGTAAAACCAACTTGCAGTGGGGCCACAGCACGTGTTTTTATCAAGTGCATTATTTTTAAAGCAAAAATCCTTTCCCATCCCATTTGAGCTGTTTACTTTTGCTTAGCAAACGATAATTGCTAATTTGGGATCTGACTTTGTAATGCTCTGCAATTGGTGTACGAAATTCAAGATGACTACTAATTCAAGTAATTAATTCAAGTCATTAAATTCGTATTAGAAAAATGACATAAACATTATATAACTTAAATGAAGTACTTAGCTGCTAATTCTTTAGGAATTAGTTAATCCAAAAATATTTCATGAAATTATTAAATAATTTACACAGAAATACTGTAATATACGACTATAGACCTTCTAAATTTGTTGTTTAAATTCAATCAATTTCTTAATGCAAATAGCTTCTGTAATATTGATTGTTTTATCTCACACGAAGTTCATAATCTAATTCCAAATTTGTTCCGCAGGTGAGTTACCTTATCGTAGACGACATGTACGGAAAACTGGCGAAGATAGAGAAAGACCAGCACTTCGGCAGAGGGTCTGTAGAGCTTCCCTACACCGAAGCAGCTCTTTCCTACAAGGCTCACAACTACAAGGGCTCCACTATGGATATGGTGTAAGTAGATTTTTCTCAGCAAATTACACTGCACAAAAAAGTTGAAACCATAGACTAATAATAAGAGTAGACCGAGCTTCCCCAGACTTGCTGATGAAAAAATTGGTTCATGGATACATCATGTGACTGGTGGGAGGCTTGGCGAAAACTTTGGCAGCATGGTTGCTAGATGGCAGGATTATCTATAGTTTGGCACTTGACATATATTTTAAGACGTAATGTATTTTTATTATAAATTTTTTCCCCAGGGTGCAGAGATGATTGAACTGTTTTTCTTTTAGTTATGCATTATTTTGACATTAGTAATTAGTTTTTGATCACAGTTTTCAGTAACTTTTATTTCATTCGGAACTGCTACGTCAGCATTGGCGTAAACGTAATGGCATAAACGTTTTGCGTTAACGCAAAAATGTACTAATCGGTATCTTAAATTTAAATTGTAGGTAAAAATCTTACCGTTTGCCGATTCTTTTTGGGCGCTTGCATCTTTAATTGCTTAGAGAGTTATTAAAATTGCATGGAGAAAATGCACAATACTATCTAAACGAAAAGCTCACTATAGTAACAAAATATTTACAACTTAGAATAACAAATTTACAAATCGGACTTCATAAAAGATCATTCTTTTGTGTTCCATCAATTTTATTTATTTTATTTCTCGCTCGCGTTGATCGTGTGCTACGATCAACGCCCGCTGTTGCTAGGATATCCACCAGTCACATGGTTTGGTTTATGAGCAGCAAAAGGGTTACCATAGCTCGGTCTACTGTTATTATTAGTCTATGGTTGAAACATTTTTCTGCCCTTTAGGTAGTTAAAAATTTGTGATTCTGTATAAAAACCGTAAGGATGTGCTAAAACCATTAACCAGTATAGAAGTTATGTGACTGAATAAAAACCATGTGACTGCATCGAAACTGTCATTGAATTAAAACTATGTGACTGTATTGATTCATCAATTAAAACAAAGATGGGGCCATTACAACCCTTTTTACTTTCTTCTATATCTAATATATAGAAGAAAGTATTGGATTCGTGCAAATTTTCGAATTTCGAATTTTGACGGATTCGAACGTTTTGAGGTGTGCTGAGTCCATTTCGACTATTTTTGGAAAATGTCTGTCTGTCTGTGTGTATGTATGTGTGTGTGTGTGTGTCACGTCTGTGTGTGACCAGTTTTTTGTGGCCGCTCTACAGCAAAAACTATCGCATGAAATTGAACGAAATTTGGTACACATATGTGACCCTATGTGAACTTGTGCCCATTGGTTTTTGGCGCGAATTCCTCCAAGGGGGGTGGAGCAATGGAACGTTTTTTGAGTTATGCGTGATTGCTATTCCTCAGGAAGTAACTGGCGGAATCAAACAAAATTTGGTCCATATGTCGCCCCTAACTGGAGCAGATGCTGATTCAATTTTGGTGTCAATAGCTCAAACGAGGGTTGAGTTATAGAACGTTTTTTGTCGTGAATTGTGACTGCTGTATCTCAAGAAATAACGAACGGAATCAAACAAAAATTTTTTGACAAGTAGCCCTTAGTGGGTATAAGAGCTGATTTTATTTTGGTGTCAACAGCTAAAAAGGGGGTAGCGCAATCGCCCGTTCTTTTTTTCCATTGTGAGTGCCCTATCTCAAGAAGTAATGCTACGTTCTGTTTGAAATTTGGAATATATGTGAATCCATACGTAAACAGGCTTCGGTTCAATTTTGACGCCAATCGCTCCAAGAGGTGTTGATTTTTTTTTTTTTTTTTGCGAATAAAAATAGTTTTATTAATGCAACAATAAGAAAGATAAATTGTAATAGATTGTCGTCTGCGTATTTCTCGTGATTTTAATTGTATGGAAATGATCGGAAATATTATCTCAATGAATTAAAATTTTTAACTGTTGCCATCTTATGTTTGTTAACAAATAAAATATTTGTAATTAATTCAAGCAAGGCTTTTAAAGTAACTTTCAATTTTCGCTCTTTGCTTTGCTTTTACAATAATTCAGACATTGGGATGGTCGTCAAGTTTTTGCATATGTAATTTTGTTTTTGTTGGGAATATTGCTTCCTCGTCAAGCATGGGGAGGGATCAGAAAAAGGAAAAATATAGAAGGAAGTTTCGTGATGGCCACAACATACTAGTTTTAATAGGAGAGAAACTTCGCAAATTCATACAAATTAGTTGCACAGAAGTGTAAGAGCGGCTTGATCATGAAAAACAACGAGCTGATGTGTGGCATCACATGACTTCCTTTTACGCTAATTTAATGATAACATTGTCTTGGACCTGCAGCAAGCAAAAAAACATTTTAAATATTTTAACCCCAATTTTGTTGCGAACCAAATCAAAAGAAAAAACTTTTATACAAATTAATTTTCCCAATATTGGCTACTTTAGTGTGATTCAATGGTTCACTCTCTAAATATCGCCTATAGTGGCCAAATTAAAACCAAATTTAAAAAAAAAAAAAAATTGAATTTTGTCATCTTGAATTCAAATTATGTTTTTCGCAATCACGAGTGTGTGTGTGTGTGTGTGTGTGTATGTTGGCGTGTGTGTTTGTGTGTGTGGGGGGGGGAATGTGTGTTTGTGTGTAGAGGGTATGTGTGTGTAGGCACGTGTGTTTGTGTCTGTGTGCAGGCATGAGTGTTGGTAGTTATGTGTATGAGTGTTTGTGTGCGTGGGGGCGGGGTATGTGTATATGTGTGTAGGCATGTGTATGTGTGTGTATATGTGTGTAGTGTTTGTGTGTGTGTGTGTAGTTGTGTATGTATGCGCGTGTGTGTAGCATATGGATGCAACCTAGAGATGGCTTTCGCTATAGGAGCAGCATCGTGAGGAGCCGGTCGACGGTGATGCTGCAATGGGTGCTGGCGGGAAAATAAAATGATAGCACATCAAAACAGTCAAATGAAAGCAATAATCAAATCGTGATTGCTCAAAAAAAACCGCCAAATTTGTCTCCAAGTTGGTTACAAACCTTGGCGATATATCGCCAAGTGTTTGCTAAATTATAACACCACTTGAGTTTGCATTGAAAGTAACAATGATTCGATGTTTGAAAAGGAAAACGAACCCTAAAACTGTTCCCTGAAATCAATGCGCGATACAAAATCACCTATAATCTTGTTATTTTGGTGGTCCTAGTGCAAAAACGTACGAAAAATTACTTCACACCACTGATAGCTGCATGAACAGTTTTAGAAACAGCAACAGAACGTAATTTCGGTTGTTATCAAATAAGACTCAGCGTTGCCAGGAAGGGGAAACTCAAATAAAACGGAAAATTTTGCGTAGAAATAGTGTATAGTTCTTTGATTATTCTGGAAAAACATAATTAGGCTTTTAGAAGGGATCTAGAGGTCATTTTTAAATTGGAATATTCGATTTTCCTATTTTTCGCTCTATGTGTGTAATCAATGGGGTTTTTCTTTCAGTCAAAAGTGCTACTTTTAGTCACTGACACTGATAGAATAAACAAAAAAAAAAAAAAAAAAAAAAACATATCGACCCAGAAAATTATTTCATTTTCCCAACAGTTATTTTTTAATTAATTTTCTAAAATGTCCGCTTTTGCAAACAAGGCGTGGTCTTGATGACGTCCCAAATGACGCTCTTTGGCGCAGTTTGTACCGCGTTTCCACGTTATGATAATCAAGAAGCGAACTAAAATTGCGCTCTACGCTTGCTATCAACCGTATCGTTGCCAATGCACGTGAGTAAAGATGTGAATTAAACATTTTGCTCAGTGAATGGCATTTCATCATTTGTGATGTCATCGGCAGAAGCGTAATTAATGAGAGCGCACCTATTCAAGTCATTTTTTAAAAAATATTACACGTAAACAAATTATTTAAAAAATATTAAACTTAAACATATTATTTAAAAAATGGTTAGGTCCTATGTTTTTAAGCATGTTCTTCCAGAAAACAATATTTTTAAAATTTTGGAAACGATCCCATTTCACTCCTCTGTTCTTCAAATCTCCTCACCTCAATTCCCAACGGTATCTGCCAACCACCTGACACGTGGATTATTTTTCTATAAGCATGCAAAGCGTCTAATGTTTGAAGACAAACATCTCAAGCGTAACACTTTAGAAAAGATTTCCCTTGGAAACCATTTGCCTGCCTCGAACACATTGTTTAGCAGTTGATACGTCTAGAAAATACGGTGCACGAAATGACACGGAGACATTGTGCACGATGTCGTGACTTTGGAACGATAAAGCGCGTCTCGAAATGCAGAATATAAAGTTAATGCTCTCTTTGCATAAACAAGAATATTTATTTGTATGAACTGGGCAGACATGCTAAAGCAGTAGTTTAGTATCTAACATTGTATTTAATTACTAGGGGTACCCGCACGGCTTTGCCCGTAATAGAAAATTAAAAGGTCTTTTGATTCACCTGTATATTCACAAATAATGTATGGTGAATTTTCTCGCCAATTGGCTTGTACCCATGTTACGGTTCCACGTTATGATAATTTCGTATCTCGCCAATTGGCCTTGTGCCCATGTTACGGTTCCACGCTATGATAATTTCGTAATTTACTCGTCCATCTTATGATAATTGTGTTCTTAAAATTGGAATAAAAAAAGAACTACATCGAATTTTCGAAAAATCGCTTCGAGGTGCACACCCCCATGCTACAATATAATTCTGCGCCAAATTTCATGAAAATCGACCGAACGGTTTGGGCGCTATGCACGTCACAAATATCCTGACAGAGATCCTGACACACAGAGAGACTTTCAGCTTTATTATTAGTAAAGATAAGTATAAATGGATTGCAAAATTTTGTTTGAATTGCAATATTTGAAATGCAAATGCAAAATTTCGAATTTCAATTTTGAGTGTTACAGCCGGTTGGTGGCGTGATGGTAAGGCGCTGACCTTCTTCGCCTTGGACCCAGGTTCTGATCTAAGATGACCAGTCGGTGGACTTTCGAGTTGCAGAAATCATCAGCTCCCATGTCGTATAATTGTGCGGCATGTGAAAGATCCTTTGGGTATTCGGTTGTTTTTGACTTCCCTCGGCAAAATTAAATTCCTAATGCAGTTTCGCATCGAAGAGAGCCCAAGCGCCTCCATCTGGTGGAAACTGGGCGCCAAAAACTACTTGTGTCATGCATCAGCGCCTTAATGGTGTCACATGAAAGACTAATGCTTCGTCGGGGAGTGCACTAGGTCTGGTAAAGGCCTAATAGCTTCTCACACAGCCCCATTGGAAACGTTAAAAAAAAAATTAATTTGAATTTTGACATCTTGAATTCAAATTATGTTTTTCGCAATCACGAGTGTGTGTATGTAGGCGTGTGTGTTTGTGTGTGGGGGGTATGTGTGTTTGTGTGTAATGGGTATGTGTATGTGTGTGCATATGTGTTTGCGTCTGTGTGCTGGCATGAGTGTGTGGGTAGTTGTGTGTATGATGTGCGTGGGGGCGGGGAATGTGTATCTGTGTGTAGGCATATGTGTTTGTGTCTGTGTGCAGGCATGAATGTGTGGGTAGTTGTGTGTATGTGTGTGTGTATGTTGTGGTGTGTGTATGTGTTAGTGTCTATGTATGTGTATGTGTTTGTGTGTGTAGGTGTATGTGTGTTTGTGTGTGTGTGTAGTTGTGTATGTATGCGCGTGTGTGTAGGACATGGTTGCAACCTGGAGACGGCTTTCGCTATAGGAGCAGCATCGTGAGGTCCCGGTGGACGGTGATGCTGCAGAGGGTGGCGGTGGGAAAATAAAATGATAGGACATCAAAACAGTTGTTGACAGTGAGAACAATAAGCAATCGTGATTGCTCAAAAAACACACACACAATGAGTGTTATATAGCCGTAGTAAGTAGTGATCACAACACCGCGAATACCGGTTTTGGTCGACCTGTTTTGCAATTTCTTAATGCCGATACTAGCAAAGGTAGAATACCATTATTTTTGGTATGAACTACAAAGAATAAATACTTTTTAAAATAAGAGTTTTCAATTTCACTTCTTAGATAACAACCACTATTTTAAATCTGCATTTCTTTTTCGGTGAAATGGTACCAAAATCAATCTACTGGAGTAAAAACTTTGGCTTCTAAAACACGATTTAGTAGAATATCAATGAACTGGAAATTCAAGAGGAACTGACTGAAGATGATGTTAATATAGGAAAACAGTCGATGTTTCATTTCATTTCCCATCTGATAAAGTAGAATACTTACAATGGGGTGGTTTCCTTTAGTCAAAAGTACTACTTTTTGTCATTGAAATGGATAGAATGAGCAAAAAAAAAAGAAAAATTAATTTTAATTTTTGGCATCTTGAATTCAAATTATGTTTTTCGCAATCACAAGCGTGTGTGTTTGTGTAGGCGCATGTGTGTGGGTGCGTAAGTGTATGTATGCATGTGTGTGAGTGAGTGTTGTGTACGTGCGTGTGCGTGTAGGTGTTCGTGTGTGTGTGTGTGTGTGTAGGCGTTCGTGTGTATGTGTAGGCGTTCGTGTGTGTGTGTAGGCGTTCGTGTGTGTGTAGGCGTTCGTGTGTGTGTGTAGGCGTTCGTGTGTGTGTGTAGGCGTTCGTGTGTGTGTAGGCGTTCGTGTGTGTGTGTAGGCGTTCGTGTGTGTGTGTGTAGGCGTTCGTGTGTGTGTGTGTAGGCGTTCGTGTGTGTGTGTGTAGGCGTTCGTGTGTGTGTGTGTGTAGGCGTTCGTGTGTGTGTGTGTGTAGGCGTTCGTGTGTGTAGGACATGGACGCCACCACCCAGCAAAAGTGGATTCCGGGGGACAGTGCTCAGGACCAGCCGCGCCGCCGCCGGTGGACGGTGGTGCTGCAGCCCTGGTCCAAGCTCAAAAAGGCACGGACACCAAAGACGGTCAAGTGAGAACAATAAGCAATCGTGATTGCTCAAAAAAAAAAAAAAAATACATGGACCCAGAAAATACTTTGATTTTCCCAACAGTTTTTTTTTAAATTAATTTTTTAAAATGTCCGATTTTTCAAACAAGGCGTGGTCTTGATGGCGTCACAAATGATGCAATTTCCCGCATCTTTCTACTACGTTTCCACGTTATGATAATCAAGCAGCGAATTAAAATTGCGCTCTACGCTTGCTATCAACCCTATCGTTGCCACTACACGTGAGTAAAAATGCGAATTAAATATTTTGTTCTGTGAATGGCAACATCATTTGTGTCATCAATTGTCACACGACAGAAGTGTAAACAATGAAAGCGCTCCGATTTAAGTAATTTTTTTAAAATATTAAACTTAAATAAATCATTTAAAAAATAGTCAGATCCTATGTTTTTAAGCATGCTCTTTCAGAAAAAAATACTTTTAAAATTTTGGAAACGACCCCATTTAGCTGGGTTTGAAATATTCGATATTTTTTGTTTTTCTTTTAGTCAAGTGCTCTATTGATAATTGCGAATGCTGCTTGAATGAATCATATAAACTTAAAACGGTTTTTGTTTCGTAGCAGCATCAAGCAAAAGCGAAATTTTAAATTCGACATCCACGTCTTCCCTTCCGTTGTCAGATGTATCTACTAAATCTAATATTTCTGAAAGATCTGAGGTGGTATGTTTTTCTTCACAATCCTTGAATTCTTCAAAACGGAAGTCAATGGCTGAAAAATAATCAATATTTCGTATATCTTCTGGATTAGAATCCCCATCCAGTGCTGATGGGAACCCATATTTTGTGAAACAATGCGCAATGCAGTTCTGTATTGCATTTTTAATAGCAAACGATGTGAAATGCAGGACCTCTAACACTTAAATATTTTTTCTCTGCGCATTTTTTAGTGCGCTGAACAGAAAGAATGAATGAAAAGGGGTTTAAATCAGGTTTTTCTGGTTTCAAAATAAGTATACTGAGTAATTTGCTATAAAAAATGAGCAAAATCAAGTTGACATGTTTTTTGGGAGTTAAAACTTTAAAAATGGCAATGTGGTGAAGAGATAAACGTTATACACGAGAAAAATATCACTAACAGCAGTGGCGTCACTACGGGGTGGGGTGGGGGTAGAGCCGCTATATAGACAGGCCGACGCATCAGCTTTTGTTTCGCCATTTTGGATCGGATTTTTCATTGTTGCACTGCTTGGGTTACCACAGCAAAGTTTCGGGTTTCGCCAAATTTGCCGAAAATAATACTTTATTTAATAAACAATCCACGTGCCACTAATAATTGCTCGCAGTGAACAATCACCAAACGCGAACAATCGCCATAAAGGGCAACCAATCAAAATCGCGCTCCGATCCAAAAAGGCTGATCTTAAGCTGATGCGCCGGCTTGTATATATAGGGGCCTTAGGTGGGGGGGGGGCGTCCGCTCTGGGTGTCACCCGTATGGGTGGTGTAATTGGAATTGCAAGTTTTTAAAAAATATGTAGCTAAAATGCAGTTTTAGGTTTACAAATTTAAAAATATTCGGGGGGGGGGGGGGGTAAACTCCCGGACCTCCCACTTATATTTTTTTTTGTACATTAGTGAACTTAAAATTTCGTTATAACACAAATCTTGGTTTTTCTGAAAATTGCATGAATTTCATGTTTACATTTTTTTTTTTGCGTTTGTAGGTGGGGGGGGGGGGGGATGGGTGACACCACAAATTGCCACTCCGGGTGTCACCCACGCTAAATACGCCACTGTTAACAGTGTTGCAGAAATTCGGGACCAACGAGAGAAAATGTTAAAAACGAAAAAGCGTTAAATGTGGAAGGCGTCGTTACATTGGAGTTCTACTGTATTTGTGATCTTCTTTACTAATAATAAAGCTCAAAGTCTCTGTGTCTGTATATCGGGATCTCTGTCTGGATGTCTGGATCTCTGTGACGCGCACAGTGCCTAAACCGTTCTGCCGATTTTCATGAAATTTAACACAAAATTAGTCTGTAGCCTGGGAGGGTGCACGTCCAAGAGATTTTCCGAAAATTCAATTTTATTCTCTTTATTTTCTAATTTTAATAACTTTTTACCCAGTAAATTATCGTAATGTGGAAGAGAAAATTACGAAATTATCATAACGTGGAACCGAAACATGGGCGAGCAAATGGCCATAGCAAATTGGCGAGAATTTCATCATCCATTATTTGTATAAACATACAGGCGAACCAAATGACCTTTCAATTAACTTCTACGGGCAAAGCCGTGCGGGTACCACTAGTATCTAATATAAAATAACTTTTTTTTTCCCAGTGTTTCTCCAAAGGAACAAGCCATCATATTCACTACACCGGACCGAGAATGTTCCCGCCAACCTCCGACACATTTTCAGACCTTTGTCAGACGGTACTGCTGTTGCTGTGCACCTCCCCTCAACAAGTAAGTCAGAGGAATAGAAAATGTATGATTTTCGAAATTTTGGATCCCATTTATTGTTTGTTTGAAAAGGAAGTATTCCTAGATATGATTCATTTGAATCTGTTTTTATTTTTATTTCATTAAATTTAATAATTAATTTTCACGTAGAGTACACTGTTAAAACCAGAAGTGCCACAGGGGTAAAGAATTTCTCCCTAGGGTGAAAAAAACGGTGACTCAGGATGCAACAGAGGCTAGGAAGTGTCGTTAAGGTGCTTTGGGTTCCTCAGTGGGTGAACAACGTTAACTCAAGTGTTAAAAGACCATTCAATAGGAGAGCGACTAGTTGCGCATGCGCCCTGACAACAACTCCAACGATAACTTCAATTTGAATGGCGAACGAAGGAAGTCGCAACGAAATTTACTTTCACATTGAATGAAGTACAAAACTGAAAATTTCGTGGATTAATCTTCGAAACCTCGCGTAAGTAAAGGCATTTGATCATATTGTAGCTCTTAGAGCTTTCGAACATATTTAAAGTGTTTAAAGTATGTTGACAACTGCTTATTGTTCCGTTTACCTTATTAAATATTTAATATCTTGCTATTTATATCCTGCAAAACTGTTACCTAAAACTATCTATCAGTAATCTTGAACAACAACAACATTAAAAATAAAAACTTTAAATCAGCTGATAATTGAATAGCTAATTCCGGAACAAAAATGCATCGACGCGACGTGAGCAGCTTATATACCAATGTATAATTTCTTCTCAATGAAATAACTACGCAGTAAAAACGAACAGAGCAGCAAAGACGGAGGGAAAAAAAAAAAAACTGCGTAAAAAGAAATCTCTCTCACTCAGTGTGACTCATGAGTTTCACATCGTGTTTTGGTTAACGTATCTTTCTTAGGCATTATTGCATGAAGCGAATGTAGTTAGTTATCTACTCGTTTTTATTTTTAATCTGACGGAAAACTTGACATTGGAAAGAAGGGCTTTTAAATTAGTATTTATCTTGTACGCATAAGGATACTCAAATATTGAATCTTATAATAAGTATTGATATGTTACGCTCGATTAAAATTTTAAGCGTTAATGAAACGCTTTTATTTTCCCATGATTCTAATCAAATGTTACCTAATATTTCTGGTTGTTCCGGCAAATGATTGATAAATACCTTCTCTGTTCATTTTCAGTACGGATCAGTAACGGATGTAAAAGTTGTCAACAACATATTAATTACTGAGCAGACCAAGTGTGAATGCAAGAAAGTTAGTGCACGAACAGACAAATTAAAGTCATGAAACACTTCTCAACTATGTTCGAAAGTTGAAATGTGATCAAATGCCTTCGTATATATAAATCAAAATAAATAAAACACAATTGTATTCAAAAACTCAAACAACACGGGGGGGGGGGGGGGGAATCTCTATAGGAAGCAATAAAGGTGCCATTTTTCTCACCTAAAGTACCATCTTTCACCTACGGTGCACGTTAGGTGAAGGGAGCCAGTTTTTCAGCCTTGCTAAAGGTGCAATTTCGGCTCTCTTTCGGGTGCCGCTGGTGAACAAGCGTTTCACCCCTGAAAGGTGCCAAACGCAACCTGTAGTTTTAACAGTGTAAGTGTCGTGGTTGACGGATTTTTGTTTTCCCGACAAAAATAAATAAATAAATAAATAAATAAATAAAAATAATAATAATAAACCATGTTAATAACTGCCGTGGACAAGTACACGGCAGTATCTACAGAAATGAATTTTCGAGATATTTAAAGAAATGTGGGTTGAATTCAATACTAATGATGGGGGAAATGTTGGAATGAGACTTTTTTTTTTTTTTTTTTTTGAGCCTTTTTTTCAGCGGAAACCAAATAGGCAAACTTGTACTTAAAAGCTAACTTACAATAAATGACAAAAGTGCAAAAATATGAAAAATAAAAATTTGCCCTTTACCTGCAGACAGCAGAATAGTTCACTTAGCTAGTTTTAATCTAAAAAGCAGATTTTTTTGAAGTATTTTTTGAAAGAATTTGCACTAAATTTACATAATTTTATCAATAATAAACAATTTGTTCAACGGACAACGCCCCCCCCCCCCCAACTACAGCACTGGGTATCTCTATACACGAGTTTTTGTGAAAATCTTTGCGCAGCCCCTTTTTCACAGCATCAGCTCTAAAAACGGTAACATTTGTTTCCATTAAGGTACACATGCATATCAATTTATGGTTGGCGCTAAATTTGGACCTGTCCATAGATCCGAATTCTTAAAAAAAAAGCAAAGATATTCCATATTCTCTTTACATACGTGATTCTTCCCTCGTAGTATTCACTAAAGTCCTAGATCGTAGCTTAAGTAGCGAAAAGCAAAACATGCTACTTCACCATAACAGGCTTAGAAGAAAGCAAGGTTTAGCCCCAAAATGGCGGACGTGCTACTACTTGAGCTACAATTCAGGGCTTTAGTATTCACCAGGCCTGCGGAGTCGAAGGGAAAATGGTCGAGCCCGGCTCCGACTCTGACTCCAGGAATTGTAGAGCCTTCGACTCCGACTTCTTCACCCCGAAATCAGTTCGACTCCGACTCCACAAGCACTGGCAGAGTTGAAGACATTGGGGAAAAATAACAGACTCCGATTCTTGAAATTTTAAACTTTCGACTCTCGACCCAGATTCCTTGAACCCAAAATCAGTCCGACTCCGACTCCTCAGTCCTGGTATTCACTACTATGGAGAAGAAGTGAGGAGGGTCGTTTCCAGGAGCGGAATCAAAGGGGGGTGGGTCATAAGGATCATGACCTCCTCTAAACCATCGACAACGAAATCCGTCCTCATTGAGTTCAGACACGTTATGAATAAAAGCGTGTTAATAAAATGGAAACGATTTCAGTAGTCTCTTTTTACGATTCATTAATTATTTTTAAAAAGAAAAATTTGAAATATTACTTCTTTACATTGATTATGAAATGAACTTTTATGCCCTATTAAAATACTTATTCCAAGCCCATTTGGTGCCTTATTTTGACACCCAAGCAGTTTCAGAAATTCGTGGTAACCCAAAACCGCAGGTTCTTTCATTGGCATGAATCCCTCCCTCTCCCTAAATTGGTCGTCAGCAGGTATTGGTTTATCAGGTCGACCTTTGGTCGTTTCCTGATAAAATTTAATAACTGTTATACTCTTTTTCAGACCACTTGGCGAGAGTTATGGCGTTCGAGAACCTTTCAACTTTGAGCAATATGACGCCAAGCGGAAAGCCTCCAACTACTCAATCTTTGGTGAAACATATTTTAATATAATAAATAGGTAAGAAGGAAAAAAAACTCGTTCTACTGTATAAACTAAATCCGCGACTCTTTGCAAAGACTTTCTAATCATGTGGAAGTGAAATATATATGTGCATTTGTCCGAATTTCGTTCGCCCTTGGCGAAGAAAACTTAGAACAAGCGTGAACAATGTTTAACATAAAAATACAATTCTCAGCGTGCGAGACAGTGTTGTTTAGGGACTTAACACATTTTACTTGCGCTTTTCCGGACTAAGAGGCACGGAAATTCAGTTATTTATCGTTAACCCTGAAGACACGAGTGCAGCATGGATATGATTTCTTTTATCTTTCTGAAATCAGTTGTGAGAGCCATTTTATTTTCGTCGGCATTTCGTCTGAATTCATCGTGTTAAGACTGATCTGTGTGCGTACCGAAGAGTAGACGTGTGGTACTTATTTTTGATCTCGTAAAGTCTCGTAAAAAGATACCACGATCAAGGAACGCACTTAAATCAAATGCAGAAGATTTATCCCAAATTTAGGGTTTCCAAGTTAATTTATTGCACATTAATTGCATTTTTTGCCGAATCGAAACGACTTTGAGCATGTTGTTGCGTGTTTCAGTTGTTTAGTAGATTACATTTGTGTACCATAAGTTTTATGTTTCCAGGTCTTACCGCTTTCTGGAGAAGCGCGCTATACATAATCATCTGATTTCATCTTAAGCATAGATAATTTTCCCGTTAAGCACTTATATCCATCCCAATGTGCTTGATATATGAGGCGTTCGAAGCTAAAGTGGATCAAGTTTACGACTGACTTGATTCACTTTAGCACTGAAAGAGCTCAGAGTGCTTTGTGTTGCGAGACCAAAAGTGCTTTGTGTTGTATTTGCGTTCTGAGCTAAAAAGATTCATCTCTGTCATGGACCCTGTTAGTTTTGAACGCTTCATATGATTTTCGTTTTTGTTTTTAGTGGCAAGTACTTTCATTATGCTTGATTTTTGATGCATGACTTATTTTGCTGCGTTTCCTCTAAGGGGCAAAAGGGAAAGCCAGTGTTCTGAGCTGAGCCTGCAGCATGCAAGTGAAACAACGGCGCTGACAACGCCAAACAACGCTTCTATCCGCAGACACAGACCTTCCATAGCTATCACGCCAGCACTCACCAGGTAACTGAAGAAATACGAGCTGATGTGTGCATCACATGACTTCCTTTTGCTCCAATTTAATGACATTTCCCCGTTATTGGCAGTTTTAATGTGATTCAATAGTTTACTCTCTAAATAGCACTAATAATGGCCAAATTAAAACCAGATTTAAAAAAAAATCGCCAAATTTGTCGCCAAGTTTGCGACAAAACTTGGCGACCAAAAGACTGGCGATACATTGCCAAGTGTCCGCCAAATTATAACACCACTTGATTTTACATCGAAATTAACAATGATTTCCTCCCGAAAAGGGGAAAAAGACCCCTTTAGAAACACCCGAAGGCAACCAAAAGGGGAGGTGCACAACTAGATCCCACTTCACTTCATTTCACTCTCCGGGGGGCCCACTGTACCTATCACTAAGTGATTTAACCAGTTTAGGACCCCCGGAGCTTTATTTTAAACATTCAACATATACATTTCAAAATACAACATATAACAAGGCACACACATACAAACAAACAAACATGATCACAGACAATTACAGTACATATTGACAAACAGACATAGAACTAGATCCCACTAGGAGTCTACGTACCAAATTTCAACTTTCTAGGATATACCGTTCTTGAGTTATGCGACATACATACGCACATACGTACATACAAACGTCACGAGAAAACTCATTGTAACTAACTCGGAAATCGTCAAAATGGATATTTCGCGTGTCTGTACGTTCTTAGGCATATATCCACGTGTGGTCTTGTCAAAAAAAAAAAACTCCACATTCATTCGGGTTTGAGCAAAATGGAAATTAAGGTCGATTTTTGAGTGAAATTTTTTTTTGCGAATACAATACTTATACGTAAAAGGAAGTAAAAAACAAAACACTTTCGAAACGCTTCCCAAAAACCCTGACCAATTTTTAAAGCGAACCCAGCCAAAAGCTGGGTCTAAATTAAACTAGGGAACACATTTTTAACTTTATTTTATGTTGCATGAGATTTTCTGATACAACTTAAGTACTACTTTCGCAATATTAATTTCAAATCCAAAATTGACTTCTTTCTTATTTCTAAAGCAACTGTTCAAAGCGAGTTTGAGAATATAATCAGTAGCAACAGTTTTGAAAATTCAATCTAACAGAAAGGTTTATCTTTCATTATTCTTATGGTTTGGTGGGAAAACTAAGAGCTTTAAGTTAATCATGCAAAAATTGCAGCTATTTAAAGAACGTTATCCATAAAATAAATTCGAGATACATCTCCCATCCTAATATATTCCACTCACAATTTGACCTTCTCCATCTTGGAGAGTTCTTCGAGTGGCAATTGATTTTTACTTCTTTTTACAAAAAAGGAAGTATTGCATTCAAAAAAAAAATTTCCCTCAAAAATCGTCCTTAATTTCCTTTTTTCTCACCCCCGAATGTATACTGAGTTTTTTTTTTCCGACCCGACCACACTTGGATATATGCCTAGAAACGTACAGACACCTGAAATACCCATTTTGACGATCCCCGAGTTACTTACAACGAATTTTCTCTTGACGTCTGTATGTGCGCATGTGTGTATGTATCTCTCATAACTCAAAAACGGTATGTCCTAGAAAGTTGAAATTCGGTACGTAGATTCCTAGTGGGGTCTAGTTGTGCGCCTTCTCTTTTGGTTACATTCGGATGTTCCTAAGGGGGTCTTTTACTATTTTTTGGGGGGAAATCATTGTTAATATCGATGTAACTCAAGTGGTGTCATAATTTGTCGGACACTTGGCGATATATCGCCAGTCTTTTGGTCGCCAAGTTTTGTCGCCATATTAACGGCAAATTTGGCGACTTTTTTAATTTAATCTGGCTTCAATTTGGCCACTGTTTGTGATATTTAGAGAGTAAACAATTGAATCACATTAAAATTGCCAATAATGTGGAAATTACATTAAATTGGAGTAAAAGGAAGTCATGTGATGCACACATCAGCTCGTTTGGGCACAACAAGTGTCTTTGGTGTCCATTATTCCTTCCTTGGACTTAGCAACTTTGCTTCAATATTGTGTCTTTTGCCTATGGTCTCCTTTTATCTACGTATGTGTATAATTATCTTAATTGATCCTTCATCAACTTGATCATACAGGGAAACAAAATGACTAAATTAAGCTAGGATATCTGAAATATACTGTAGCTTTTTGACCAAAACTAACTGCAGATTTTAAATCACCATACCCCAACTAGCTATTATCAAGTACTTGAATAAATGCAACACAAGTTTTGTTCCCAAGTGTTGTCTATCAAATGCAATACCGACTTGGTAGAGTTATCGTTAGTGATGTGGCGGATCGTTAAAAAAGTAGATCCGCGGATACGGATCATTACTGTCAAGATCCGCGGATACGGATGCGGATCTCAAAATGTTTTTGCCCAATTCAACTATCCAAATGTAAAATTTATTACGGGAGGTATTCCCGTCACTATAAAAACACTGTTTCTTCAAAAAATGTCATCTATGACGAAAATATAATAAAGACTATGATTTACTCTTTGAAGAAATCTCCGTTAAAACTGATGGAGAGTTGGATGGAACGGGTCAGCGCAGCATTAATGCTTAAATAGAATGTGAAAAATTATTTCTATCTTGCTCGGTAGTGTAGGATACAGGAGCAAGAATGTAAAGCTGCTACTAGATAGGCTAGAAATAATTTTTCGCATTTTATTTCAGCATAAATGCAGCGCTGACCCATTCCACCCAAATTACTCCGACCGACGGAATAACAGAGTCAGGAACACCTTTACAAACAGTAAATAGAGCCTTTTGTCTCACTTTTTTTTGAAGGATGCCGGGAAAAACCAAAATGAAGAAAAACAGAAACCTCACATCAATAACAAAAACTAATATTGAACTAAAAATTAAAAAAAAAAGAAAAATGTCTCAGATGGCCGTTGGCTTCTGAAATGATAACTTATAATTTAAATAGGGAATAAAACCTAATTTAAACGAAATTTAAGAGTCTTTTATTCAAATATTTAAAAAATTTTAGAATAGAAAAGATCCGTTTAAGATCCGTCAAAAAAGTAACGGATACGGATACAGATCTTTATTCTTCCTCGGATATCCGCGGATACGGATACGGATATCCGGAACATCACTAGTTATCGTATAGAATCCTGCCATAACGTACGTCTGTTCATCGTAGAAACGGTTACATCAGGGATGCCAACATGTCTCCTATTATTCAATAAAATATGTTCAACAATTATGTTTTATTTTGAGTCAGAAATCTACAGATCTCAAATGACTAACTATTCCCACTTGCAATATCTAGTTCTGTTTTCGAAGCTCCCTGATGTTATAAAAAAAAAATTCCCTTTTCTTTTGTCTCAGGTTCTGTTATAAGCTGTTATAGGTTGTCCTGTTGCTAAAGTTTTAATTACCGTTTGTGTTATTTTTATTCATAAATTGCTTATTAAATTCTTATTTGTTCAGAAATACCCGCCGCAGTTTCAATAATAGTAACAACCACGTTTAATACAACGTCTATAATCACTGTCTTACATCGTATGACTGTTGCTTTCGGTTTCAATAAACTGCGGTTGTGTTATAACGCGAGTGTAAAATGTGTTCCTCATACACCACGTTATAACGAGGTTTTGCTGCGTATTCTTTTAGAGATATACTGAAACTGAAAGCAATTTAATTAACGCACTGTTGGCTACCAGTTGTAGAATATGAATAGAATGGGTTAGTTGAAAGTAAAAAATGGCTTTTAGTCGTAAATGATAGATTAGCAATGATTGTTGCTCATAAAATGAACTGTTTACCAACTGAAAATGACAAAAAAAAAATGAAATTTATGACAATAAAAAATCTAAGACTTCAAAAAAAAAGTAATATATATATATATATATATATATATACATTATTTATATATATATATATATATATATATATATATATATATATATATATATATATATACATTATTTATATATATATATATATATATATATATATATATATATATATATATATAAAAACGGGTAAAAAAAAATATGTGATTGAATTTTGCAAAAAAAGAAGAAAGTCAATTTTCAAGAAAAATTTTTAAGATAAAAACGGATCGCTCACAAGTCAGAAAAATATAATAACATTATGCGTCTAGCACCACAAATATTTCTACATGCGAAAAGTATAAATTCTTAGTCATGCCCTTCAGCGAGACCGCAGTAATTCAGATGAGGTCGTAAAAAATTACGTTGTCGTTCGCGTGGTTCTGGTTAGCAAGCTCTGACAATCGTAACTGCTATGTGGTACATTATCTGTCATTTTATTACCCACTGTATGAAATATCCCTCAATGGGAAATAATATGCATACAACTCAAAATTATTACTTCGGGCGATGCAGAAAGAGAAGTCTGTGCAACAGAAAGCAAGTGAACAACCTTTACCATAGCAACAGTAGATAAATAAAAAGCTACTTTGTATTTCTTTAACGTACAGTCGGACTTTCATATATCGAAGTAACAAATTGCCGGAAAAAAAATTCGATAAATAGAAATTTCGATACATAGAAACGATCTTATTTTATCCTAAAAATCTCCTAACACATTAAAATTAAAGCTAATTTTCGTGTATGAAACCTAATTTCTAATTTATACGAGCATCGGATTAAATGAAAGTTAATAATTAAAAAAATAACAAAAATTACATTTTTGCGCCTTTATACATTTTCATTCCTCGGCAATTCAACTTGATCCGCAACATTAGGGGAGTTTCGTTTTGAGAATGTAATCGAGAGAAATGTAAAAAATTGATCTACTTAACTTGAATGATTTTAACTGCAGCTAAAACGACTAGGAACGACAATCAACAGATAAAAGGGATGACTTGAAACTGATTCTACAATGTTACTGGTTACAACTAAGATTTGAAATAAACTTGAAGGAATTTAAGGACTCCAGAACGAAACAACGACCTATATCTAACACACCCCTCAACCCCAGATTCCTTATGAATTTCGTAGCAACCTTTAGTGAGCATAATTTTCTCCCCTAACCTTCATTTTTCATGAGACAAACAGTCTAAGGTGGAAAAAAATGAACGAATATTTCAAAAAAAAAAAAAAAATCGATACATAGAGATTTTTTGATACGTAGAAACAATTTTTTATGTAATGAACATAGAAATTTGCTGGGATTGCGATCTATAGAAAATTTCGATATAGGATGGAGGTTCGACTGTATGTACTCCTATAGTCTTTTTCCTCCCGTACACCGGCATCCAGAGACATTGCTGCGATTTTATCAAGGTGTGAAAATACACCTTGACATTCTTTAAAGAAGTGAAATTCATCTATCAATCATTCATTACATTACGGTCCTTTGCCAGTAACCGGCTAGAGATAGTAATAAGGCGAGAAAAAAACTACTTGACATGATTTAGAGGAGGGGAGTTTATGTATCAGTCATTCAATATATTAAGGGCGCATTTCCGCGAAAAGTGGTCCTGACACACCAAAAATTTTATTCCCCATAATATAGAAACAAACCTTATTTTTTGACAAAGAAATATCTGCTCTCTTTAATTCCAGCATCAATTTTGAGTTGAAAATATTTTTGTATCATCATCTTTTTTATAAAATTTAGACTAAGTCAAAAAACAAGCATTGTTAGAGAAACAAATGTAAGAACCATTTTTTTTACTTGATCATCATTTTTTTTTTCGAAAAACTATCAAATATCATGAACACAGATGCTTTATTATGGTTATGTTTCAAAATGTTTTGATAAAGATTTTTTATAAGTTTTTAAACCCCCAATATATGCAGGTCACTTTTTTTTTTGGATCGCGCCACGTACCACAAAAGGAACTAAAGTTTTCGTCCAAGGTCGAATTGGGGGACTAGAAAAAAAATCTCATATCATAAATTTAACTTGATACATAATACCTGTAACTTGACTCTGATCTTCGAACAATCCGCAGAAAATTTTTAACGAGGAATTTTTAATGATATCACACACGAAACCCTCCTAAATGATTTTATTACGATTTGAGATTTTACATTTGAATGTAAGGTAAAAAAGAACTTTTTACGTAACTCAACTAAAAATATTATGTGCTGGCACTGAAAGCGAAGTAATACAAACTGTTTATTTCATACCCAAATAACAATTTAAACTAAGTAATCGTAATCTGTAAGATCAAAAGTACAATGTTCCATTTACGTTAAGTTGCAGTAATGATATTTTTGATTTTTGCGAAAAAGTGAAGTGAATAAATTCTGCAGATGATTTAAGACATTTCAAATATTTTTAAACCACATAAGTAAGATAAAGAATAAATACCTTTGTGCTGAAAAATTAAAATGTCAGTAATCCAACGTTATTAAGCACAAAACTTGCAAATGATTGCAGACACGTGTTTCGGTGTTACAAGGAACACCTTTTTCAATGCAAAGAAGTGTGAGCTTTTGGATGAAAAGTCATCCGAGAAAAGCAACACGGTGGAACAGGAGGTAGTATAAATATCCCAATAATCACATAAGTAAGAGTTAAAAGTTCGTGATAATAGACTTATAAGTAAAAAGCAAAGTTCAATATCACAAAAACTTTCAAAGTTACACCCTTTAAATTATACTACATTTTTAAAATTTTCAGAAGAGTTTTAAATGGTAAGGAGTCCTCTCAATATTATGCATTTGAAACATTTTTAAATGAGATTTTTTTTCTTTGCTTTTAACATCATTATTACTTATTTTTGGTTTAAAAATTGATCTATAACTTGCTTCAAAGATTGTGTATAATACTCATTGAATTATTTGAAATATTAACCACATACAAAGGTAAAATTAAGTTTAATCATTGGCAATAGAGAATTTGCAAATAAAAGGAAATGACTTATAAAGTAAAATAAAAACAAAAATTGTAAAAATCACTTAAAAATGGCCTTTTCAATGTCTTTCAAAGCTGAAAAAGGGTAAAAAAAATTATAGAAATGCATGATTAATAAAATTTTGATCTTTTTTTTTTTCCTTACAGTGTCACAGAAACCGATCAAGAGCTGAGCGACGGAGGAGTGGAGTCCAGCCCCTCAAATCACGTTAAACTAGCTTTAGCATTCCTGGACGAAGATCTGGACGAAATCGTGGAGGAATAATTCCAATTTTTAATGCTCTGTAAAAATGAATATTGGCCTATGGTTTTTGAAGCATCGAATAAATTTATTTATATATAAACTAAAATGCTTATTTCTCTTATGCTTCCAAGCAAAAACCAGTGTTGTTATATTTAAAGACGTTCGTTCAAAACAGCTGTTTTAATCGTATTTGAAACAATATATTAAAACATTGTTTGAAACAAGCATGTTTAGAAATTATTTCTCTTTATAAGATACTAGTGGTACCCGCACCGCTTTGCCCGTAATAGAAAAATTAAAAGATCTTTTGGTTCGCCTGTATATTTACAAATAATGTATGCTGAATTTTCTCGCCAATTGACTTGTACCCATGTTACGGTTCCACGTTATGATAATTTCGTATCTCACCAATTGGCTTGTGCCCATGTTACGGTTCCACGTTATGATCATTTCGTAATTTACTCGTCCATCTTATGATAGTTTTGTTCTTAAATTTAGAATAGAAAAGGAACTACATCTAATTTTCGAAAAATCGCTTCGAGGTGCACACTCCCATGCTACAAACTAACTTTGTGCCAAATTTCATGAAAATCGGTCGAACGGTCTAGGCGCTATGCGCGCCACAGAGATCCTGACAGACAGAGATACTTTCAGCTTTATTATTAGTAAAGATGTAAAATTTGCATAGAAGGATTTTACTTGATTGACTTAATTTATTTACTGTCTTCATGAATTTGATAATCTCAGTGAAGTTGCAAGTGCTGCCGTAAATGCGGCAGAGAAAATCTTCGGTTGTCTAGTTGGAAGTTGTGTAGCTGATATCACATCCCACCCCAGGGTCCTTCGTACCTACCACTACTTGTGATTGAACAGATTGGATGGGATCTTCAAGACAGATGTTTTTTTTTTTTTTAATCCAAACCTGAGGTCGAGCAAATCAAGTTACAATGGATAAAATCGCCATTCAAGGATTAAACAAATTGAACAGATAAAATTATCTACATAGTCTTAAAAACGTGCACACACATACGGATGATTCTCCAAAAACCTGACATTTTCCATTCACATTAAAAAACGTGCTGATGTGTGCATCACATGACTTCCTTTTACTCCAATTTAATGTCATTTTCTCATTATTGGCACTTTTAATATGATTCAATAGTTTACTCTCTAAATATCACCAACAGTGGCCAAATTAGAACCAGATTTAAAAAAAAAAATTTAAAAATCGCCAAATTTGTCGCCAAGTTGGCGACAAAACTTGGCGACCAAAAGACTGGCGATATATCGCCAAGTGTTCGCCAAATTACTATACCACTTGAGTTTACATCGAAATTAACAATGATTTCCCCCAAAAAGGGGCAGAAGACACCCTTTGGAGCATCCGAATGCAACCAAAAAGAAAGGCGCACAACTAGACCCCACTAGGAGTCTAAGTACCAAATTCCAACTTTCTAGGACATTCTGTTCTTGATTATGCGACATACATACATACATACATACATACGTACACACAGACGTCACGAGAAAACTCGTTCTAATAAACTCGGGGATCTTCAAAATGGATATTTCGTGTGTCTGTACGTTCCTAGGCTCATATCCACGTGTGGTCGGGTTGAAAAAAAAAATTAACATTCATTTGGGGGTGAGCAAAATGGAAATTAAGGTCGATTTTTGAGTGAAAATTTTTTCGCGAATACAAAACTTCCTTTTTTGTAAAAGGAAGTAAAAATATGCTGAAAAAACTCTGGAAAAAATAATACTTACTCTTTGTTAGGAACTTATTAAGAGAAAAATAGAGGGAACTCACTTTAACTATGTTACACCCTCAAAAGAGGGGATCAAATTTTCATACAGCAAGAGACTGACTGGCACTAGGAGAGTTACAAAATGAATTTTTTCACGGGTTACCTAAAATGTAACTATAGTAATAGAAAAATAACTGAAGTCTAAATCAAAACGTGTGGTTATTAAATGATAAAACAAAATTAATGTAAAACCTCCCTTAACGGACACCCCCCCAATTTCTTCGAATATAAATTCCATTTAGGGTTTTCCATATTATTCACTCTGAATAGCTTATACTCTGAATAACGAACATTCATTTCAACGAAAAAAAAATCGATTTCTACGTTAAAACTTTCTTTAAGTTAACCATACACAGTATATGATAAAATTTACAAAAAGAAAAGTTACCTTCTCATTACCTGCGAATTGTTTTATGGTTGTTCAGGAAATGCAAAAATAAAACAAAAAGGGAATCGGCAATATTAATAACATATAATTTACTTTTAATTTTAAGCAACTACGAAATTTATAGCAATTTCACTTACCTATTTGAGCAACATTTAGATAAACAAATGTTTAACCGATAAATCTCTTTTGGAACGCTTCGTCTGAACAACAACAACAAAAAAATATATATATTAAATAAATAGAATTACTCCACTGATACATTTTTTATTTATCGTTTGCCAAATTTAACTTTTTTTCAATCCATCTTATTTATCAATTGTTGTATTGGAAATATATCTCTCTATTCTACGGGACTTGAGAAATAATGCTAGGAGAGTTTTTTTTTAGGACAGGAGTATGACACTTTTTTTAGGAGAGGAGTATGACACTTTTTTAGGACAAGAGTATGACATTTTCCATACAATTTAGGCCCAGGATTATATTTAAGGTAAATAATGTTATTTTTCTATTCTAATTTTTATTTCAACCGCGCACAATGAGTAGAGTTAAAATTTTTCGCTTGTTTAAAATGGAAATATTGTACAGGAGAATGACAGCGAAAATGTTACATACCCTATTCTTGAGCTTCAAAATGTTAATGAGCACAGCAGGCAAGTCATATTAGCAAAATATTCAAGGAATCCAACAAAATGGTGATAATAAACAGTTTTATAGTACAGCAGATAAAAAATTCTTTTTTTTTATCTATAATAATTGAACTCATTTTTAGGACAGGAAAATGACATGAAAGCCAAGGGGACAAAGTTTAAAACGATGTACCTTGATTATTTAAATAATTAAATTTATTTAAAGAATGCTATTTTGAACCTTTAAGTATGCTTAATTTTGTACAATAAATTTGTGGAATGTTGATAAAAAATTTTTAAATAATGTCCATTTGAAAAACGGATGGGGACACGCCAAAAGTGTGACTTTCTGGTTATTCAAAAAGGTTTGTAGAGAAAACTAAATGAGTTATTGTTTTAATAAGAGTAGAATAACATCAGGTAAGTTATTTCTAACTATTAAAAAAATAAAAACACTCTGGGTTAAACAATTTTTGTGTTAGGCTACTGAGACATAATATTGTTAGAATTTTGGAGAATCAACCATACAAGTATTAAAATTTTATACAAATTTTAATCTAATAACATAAAAACCATGCATTGGGGGTCTGATGTCCAAAAAAACCCTAGGGTTTAGTCCCCTAGGATGATTGGTACTCATTTAATCGACCCACTGGAGACATGAACGGCAGAGTCGATCCTGCAGAATCCGAAAATTGATCGGACGATCTTTGAGACGAACGTATCAGTTCGTTTAACACAGAATTTAAATTAGGCTCGTCGAGGAAAAATTAAAAATTTAATGAAAGAATTCAAGAAACTAAATTCAAAATGTAAGCAATAATTGGAAAAAGATTATGTGCACCAAATGAATGTTTTAAAAATGACTGTTGTAGTCTTTCCATTACTGCTTGAAATATACCAGCAGTGCTTAAAGATAAATAAATAGCTTTAGCCCGATTAGTGTTTTCGTTGGGAGTGATGTCATGGTTCAAGGAATAGCAGTCCCTCGTAAATGGAAAAAAAAGTTTCTTTATGAGGTCAATCACCATCAATTCTTATTGAAGAGCAGTTGTGTACCAAACTTATTAATGTGAGCAGGTAAATGGCAGTATCTGCAAAAACGAGTTCTCGAGATATTTTAAGAAATGTGTGTTGGATTTAGTATTAACAAGAAGGAAATGTTGGAACGAGACTTTTTTTTCAGCGGAAACCAAACAACCAAGTTTAAGCAATAAAGCTAATGTACAACAAGTGACAAAAATGCAAACAAAAAAAAGGTAATTTGAATTTTGACCTCTTGTATTCAAATTATGTTTTTCGCAATCACGAGTGTGTGTGTGTATGTAGGAGTGTGTGTTTATGTGTGTGGGGGGGATATGTATGTTTGTGTGTAGGGGGGTATGTGTATGTATGTGTAGGCATGTGTTTTTGTGTCTGTGTGCAGGTATGAGTGTGTGGGTAGTTGTGTGTATGAGTGTTTGTGTATGGTGGAGAATGTGTATATGTGTGTAGGCATATGTGCTTGTAACTGTGTGCAGGCATGACTGCGTAGGTGTGTGTGTAGGTGTCTGTATGTATGTGTAGGTGTCTGTTTGTATGCGTGTGTATTTATGTGTGTATGTGTTTGTGTATGTGTATGTGTTTGTGTGTGTAGGTGTATATATGTATATGTGTGTAGGTGCATGTATGTGTGCGTAGGTGTATATATGTATTTGTATGTATGTGTTTGTTTGTACGTGCGTGTATGTATGCGTGTAAGTGTAGGATATTGACGCAACCTGGAGACGGCTTTTGCTATAGGAGCAGCATCGTGAGGAGCCGGTCGACGGTGATGCTGCAGAGGGTGCTGGCGGGAAAATGAAATGATAGCACATCAAAACAGTCAAATGAAAGCAATAAGCAATCGTGATTGCTCAAAAAAAAAAAAAAAAAAAAGAAAGAAAGAAAAGAAAAGAAAAGAAAAATTTCCTTGGAGTCCTTGCAATAGTTTTTTGAGTATGAGCGTCTTGAGTTGCTTAGTTTCTGATTTTGAGTCTGTGTTTACCTGTAGCATACGGTGCGAGTGAAAGAGAAATACGTTGGCTAAAAGTCTTTAAAATGCCTTCAGTAAAGGCCCATTCAAAAGCATAAAACCTTTGAAATCGGAACATATTTTTTCCTCAATACATTGAATGCAAAAGAATCCAAAAAACGGGAAAACTTTTTCTTTCGTTGGCCTTTGAAATGTAGTTCATCTTACAGGCATTATTCTAAAGCTATTATCTGACTTCCGTTTTAGGGGAGTTATGATGAAAAAACATTGGGTTTTGGGTACGAAGTTTGTTTTTTTTTTGAAGTTTCTTGGGTGTCCATCATGGCGCACATACAGGGGTGTAAGTGGGGGCTAAAGCTCCCCCCCCCTTTAGAAATTAGAACTTTTTTGCTTTGAGTACTTTTTTCTTTGCAAAAATGTAAAAAAAAATTCTTCTCCAGTTTTTAATTAATTAGTTATCAGAAATTTCAATTTTTAATATCTCTAATCTGTACTGGAATTGGTTTCTTTGGAAAAAATATCCTGCTAAACCATATGAAAAATATCTGAGCCCCCCCCCCCCCCTCTTAAAATTGATGAAAGGTTGTGTATAGCAGAGATTCAGACAGCTGAACATAAACAAATACGTTTAATACGAAACATGGGGACTCACATACAGCAAGACATAGGGAAAAGTAGTGAAGAGCTGATAAACAAGACTGTGGCTCTGTAAATAGAATAGAGGACAGATCTTCGGCATCCAATGATGTTTCGCAAATAGCAATAAGCTTTCTCCAAAGTCCGATGGTGGATTAAAGAAGAGATTTCGCGAACTCCGTGGAAAGTTGCAAATGCCTCTTCCAATAAGACACAAGCACAGTTCTTTCTTTTAAACCAATAGAGAAAGCGATTACATGCAACAAAAATTTTGCATATGAGCGCCCATGGTGTCCATAATAGGCACCAAATCGGCCAGAAGTAAAGCACCTCGTAGGGCATTTACGTACCTAATTATTTTCATAATCAATGAAAGGAAATAGTAAATAAAACATTTGCTCTTAAAAATAATTAGTTAAAATAATTTGTTGAAAAGATGACTATAATCGCTTTCATTTTTACATTTCTTCATAAGTTATTTGAACACAATGGATGGATAATACTTTAATGATTTAATGGGGGTACAATACCTATGACCCTACCCTTTATCCGCCCCTGCTAAGGTGCCATCAAAGCATCAATGCAAAAAGATAAGCCCCGTTAAAAATATTAAATTCTTTGTCTTCAGTAACAACTGGTAGATGGCGACACCAAAGTCATTTATTTCGCAGGAATCTTTACAGGGATAGAAATTTTTCTAAGCAGTTAAAATTAACGGAAAGTCAATTTTAATGCTATTTTTTCATGTTTATTATTCAGGCCAGTCAGCTCCATTTTTTCAAGCGGGGTCAAAAGTGGTCACTTGACGCATAATATATCGAAAAACAGCAACAACTGTTCCCACACACCGGGATGCCCATCCCCCTCCCCAAGTTCAATGGCTCAAATCCCCCCCCCCCCCATTTTTTCTCAACCCTCCTTCCCTTTTTAATTTTTTTATCTTTTCTCTCTTTTGTATTTTTTTACAATGTTTATTTATTTATTCTTAAAATATTTTTTACTTATTTATTTATTTTTAAATATTATTATTATTATTTCATTAGAAAAGTTCTGTGCTACGTCAATGACATACACACACAAACTAAATAAATAAATGAAAAAAATATATAAACAGGATAAAATAGAATAAAATAAACCAATTTTTTTTTTTGAAAATAAATCAATAAATAAATTTAGATAAATAAATTAAAAAATTTAAAAAATCCCACAAAAAATTTTGATGGCGCAAATTGTACCATCTTTGATTTGAACAATAATTTCTTCAAAATATAGCTTTGCTCAGGGGCAGACTGGGTCCTCCCGAAGAGCTCACAGGTTCGAGGGCGCAAAGGAAAAGAAAAAAAAAGTCGCAGAGGTTCGAGGGTGCGATAAAATCCAAAAAAAAGCACGAAATCGTACACGTGCGATGGCGAATAAAAAAAAGAAAAGAAAAACCCCACAAAGGTCGCATAGGTTCAAGAGGCGCAAGAAAAAAAAATTAAATTAAAAAAAAAAAAGGTCGCACAGGTTTGATGGCGCTAAAAGAAGGGGAGGGGGAAATGGAGTCGCACAGAATTGAGGGCGAAAAAAAAAAAAAAAAAACCGAAGTCGCACGGGTTTGAGGGCGGGAAAAACCGAAGGCTCACGGGTTCAAGGGCGCATCGGTCCGCGGGCCGATAGGAGGCAAGTTCGCCCCTGGCTTTGCCAAAGTAAAATATTTATTAGAGGTAAGTCACACACTGGAAAATTAGTAAAAACCCACGATCTAGAAAGTGTTTAGTTATAAAACTTGTAACTGAAACTATTTTTCTCTCGATTCTTTAAATTACGGCAGTAAGTATGTGTTTTGCAATTAATAATTTATTATTTCATATTTCTTTATTTATGACTACCAATCATCAGCGGCGCCCAAAGTTAAAATTTTTGGGAGGGGGAAGTTTGTCAATTTACCGAATAAAACTTCAAATCTTTCCGAACGACAGAATACGAGCATGTACATCACGTACCAATATCTAACGAAAACAGAAATTAGACATTTTTATATAAAAAATAACAAAATAATAGAATGTTGTCTCCAAATTTTCTGAACTGTCTGACATTTTTGTCAAATAAGGAAAGTTTGAGGATGTCACATTGATCTCCCGTGACCCTACATCATGGCCTTTGCCAGTCATATCACATATTTTGTATAAAATATTTGCCAAGTCTCTATGGCAAATATTGATTAAATTTTCTACACACACATGAATTGCATGCAAATTCCAAATTAATAATAAATTATACACAATTTTATGTACTTTTGTTAAAATTATAACGGTTACCGGGGTTTACTTCTAACATTTCATTTTTATTCAAAATTTCATCACGAAAATCACAACAAAGTGAATAAAAAAACATCGGATGCCCCAAAATATGTTTTAAATAGAAGAAAAATTAAAATAGAGAGAGAAAGACTAATTTATAGAACATTGTAAGACCACCAGCAGTTCTAAATCTTCCTAAGGTAAAAAATGAATGATGAACTAAAGTGTTTCAAGAAATTACAGAGCCATGATATTTAGTTATTATTCATATAATTATTATTCGTATATTAAAATAAACGAACAAATTACATAAGATACCACTGTTAAACATCACCTCAGCCAAAAGCGGGGGAAAATTTGAAAATTCCTTTATGGAAAAACTAAAACAGTTAAATGTATTTGGAAAAGAAAAAGTGGATCAGGATGTTTAACAACATATTTTAAAAAATAAAAAAAAATTACGGACAAGCCAAAAAGGAAGAGGGGTTGTTTTCTGAGCCTAACCCCATCTTTTTACGTTACCAAAGGTAGCCTAAATTTGCGCTTCTATAACTTTAATTTCAGAGAACTTCAGAGGAAATTCCATGCACCCACTTTCATTATCATCTTCAAAGTTTATTTAAACTTGTTTTTTAATGAAACATGAATTTCCGAAAGTTTCCGAGTGAAACTCATTGAACCACATCCCTTCCCACGACGATTCAATTGCGCATTTAAAACTTAAATATCGGAAAATTTCTGAGGAGAGTCCCGAACACTAGTTCTCTCCCTACCATCATCGAAGATGGCAAACAATTTCGCTTTTGAACCTCAATTTCTAAACATTTGTGCAGGAGCACTCTCCCCCCCCCCCCCCCATCCCAACATTTGGAAGACGATTTAAAATTTCAAAATTTTTCCAGAGGAGAGTCCTCAAACCCTATCCCGTCACCCAGCAATATCAGATGCATCAGAGGTACAGCATATTCAGAGTTTTCATTTCAAATTGTTTTCAGGGGAAAGATCTCTAATGCTTCACCTTCACATCACAATAGATCGTCTAAAATTTCGTTTTTAAGACCTTAAGTTTGAATATTTCCTGGGGAGCGACAGATTTCAGATCTCCTCCCAAAATCGTCTAAGATTTCGTTTTTAGGACCTCAATTTTGAAATTTTCTCCTGAGAGCGCCCTTCGATTTCAACCCTTCTTCAACATCATTAAAATCATCCAAAAATATTTTATTACGACTTCCATTTCGAAACACCTACGGAAGAGAGTTCCTGGACGTCATAAAAGATGTACTACAATTTTTTGGTTTTCAATTTTGAAAAGTTTCCTCGCTAAAAGTCACCAAGCACCCCCAAATCAAAAAAAGAAAAAATGGTCGTCTAGAGTTGCGCTTTCGAACCTCAGTTTCAAAACGAATCCAGGAGAGTTATTCGGACTCCCACCGTTACCCAGCATCATAAGTAAAAATCGTCAGAAATTTTGTTTTTAACGAATTTCTACCGGGGGGGGGGGGGTGAGAGTCCCCAAACGCATCTCTTTCTCTAACAACATCAAAGAAAACATACAACTACGTATATAGGACTTCAGTTTCGAAAACTTTCCGGGGTGAAATCCCAATGCCGTCACTTCCCGTTAAATCACCTTAGATGGCCTAAAATTGAACTTCTAACGCTTCAATTTCAAAAAATTCCCGTGGTAGCACCCCCGAACCCCCCTCTTTTGAACGTAATTGAAAGAAAAAAAAAGAAAGAAACCTTTCTTTCATTTTGTCAATCAGAAGGAGCGCGAAATCTTCACTTGTTACTGGACGTTGCTAAGCCTCTGGGAATGGCTCGATGGGAAGGGGAGGTAGATTTCGATAGAGTTCGGCTACATGAGGTGGGGTGTAATTTCCAAGTTTGGCCTAGGTCGTAAATATATGTTAATCCGGCCTTGCACAGAACTATGTAAATTATTTATCATGTTCATTTGTGAATCCCTTCGGGGCCCCCTGATAACTGACATGGTAAATTCACTACTGGCAGAATTAATAAAAATTCTCCTTTAAGGAACTTTTTTCCAACTAACAAGTCATCATTATTATTATTATTATTTTAAAAGTCCTTGTATTTTTCGTATAGTTGTAATTCTATGCATAATTTTTCATGTAATTTGAGAAGATGAGACCCCAGGCGCAGGCGGCCTGTGCGGTAATCAGGCCCTGACTGTTCTTTTTTTACTTCCTTCTACAAAAAAGGAAGTATTGTATTCGCGAAAAAATTTTCAATCAAAAATCGACCTTAATTTCTATTTTGCTCACCCCCGAATGAATGTTGGGGTTTTTTTTTTCGACTCGACCACACGTGGATATATGCCTAGGAACGTACAGACACCAGAAATATCCCTTTTGACGAGCAACGAGTTAATTACAGCGAGTTTTCTCTTGACGTCTGTATATACATATGTATGTATGTGCGTAGGTATGTCGCATAACTCAAGAACGGTATGTCCTAGATAGTTTAAATTTGGTACACGTGGACTCCTAGTGGAGTCTAGCTGTGCACCTTCTCTTTTGGTTGCATTCGGATGTTCCTAAGGGGTTCTTTTGCCCCTTTTTGCGGAGAAATCATTGTTAATTTCGATGTAAACTCAAGTGGTGTTATAATTTGTCGGACACTTGGCGATATATCGCCCGTCTTTTGGTCGCCAAGTTTTGTTGCCAAATTGGCCACAAATTTGGCGACTTTTTTAAAAAATCTATTTTTGATTTGGACAATGTTGATGACATTTAGAGAGTAAACTATAGAACAGTGGTTGGAAGTAGCGCGCTACAAGTAGCGACGCTACTGTAGTAGCTACATTTTAGTAGTTTTTAGTGTAGCGCACTACTTTTAAAAAATAGTAGAGTAGCGAGTAGTTCGCTACAAAAAAAAAAGTAGTTTGTAGCGATTTCTGGAAACTACTTTTGAATAAAGTTTCGAAAAAATAAATAAAATAAACGCGCTTTCAAACGAATCTGACTGGTGCAAGTCTTACGTGAGTAAAACTTGCATCAATCAGAATCGTAAAACTGAAAAATACGAGCTGACCTTTGACATATTATTTTGACGCCATACGTTCTATCTGTTTGACGCCATTAGTTTGTTTGGCACAGAAACTTTCGCATTTTCCCAATATTCGCCTTGGTTAAAGCATGGCTTAGAAAGAAAGATTTTTTCCCGTTTCATGCAAACTTTGCCCATTAAGCAAAAAGCTTTCGGTATCAATGCCATATGCACATGCAGACGAATCTCAACTTACGCGAGGGATCCGTTTCAAAACTTCTAGGTTGATATTTCGCGTTGGGGAAAAAGGGTATCTATACGAATTTTTATGAACATACCAATTATTTTAAGCTCTTGAAAACACCCCTCAAACTGTTTTAATAATAAGCCCATTGTTCTTAGAAAAAGCTGTGTTATTGAATAAAAATACGATTAGAATGCACAAAAGCAACGGGAGAGAAAGGCATAAAATGAAACAGTACGTACGTTACGTATAGTATGTAGCAATAATAAAATGCAGCACAACAATAGTACTGTTGTACAGTAGATACAGTAATTTTATTCTACAAAGCACATCTAAACTCTGTGCATTTCTTCATTTGTCAGAAATTTTTTTGTTTTCCCCTCCATTTTCAAACTTTAGATAAACAGCACGCTTATGTGAAATTATGTTTCATCAACTTCATATTTAGAACGAAAAAGATGCGGGGCGGCGATTTGTACGTTAACAATCCGATGTTTCGACTAGTACAGTGCGGGGAATTTTGGCTTTCAATGATGCTAAAGGAAATTCCATTCACGAAACTAATATTTAGTACCCAAAAAAGAAGGTGATATAAGCTAAGAAAACTTTCGTGTTGCGGGTGAGGAATTCGCGTCAGCTGCAAAATTCATTTCTAGAGTAAAACTCGTTATATAGCCATTTCACGTTAGTCGAATTGCGTTGTATCCCGAGTCCACTGTTGTTAAAAAATGTACATTGAAGTAAAGTAAGCATTTTTAGTTATGTTTCATGTTTCGGATAGTTAGTAGTACCGTTTGGGATATTTTTCCTATTTCTTTATTTTTTCTTTTTTACTGATTGAGTGTTGATATATTAACATATTAAAAGTCAATTATCAAATGTTGTGAGTTTTTCAGGTTATTCGGTAAAATTGAAAAATGCTTTTATTTCATTTTATCAGGAGCATAAGAAAAGAGATGGCGTCCAGGTCCGCCCCCCCCCCCCCAGAGCTTGAAGCTCAAAAGCAATTAATTCCTACGAAATATAAGTTCCTTTAAAATTAACTCATATAATGGAAATTAAAGTTTTTCTCTTTTGTTTAAAATATGCTTTTCATCATCTAAATCAATTTTATGTATAAGTATGTCTATGTAAAATTCAAGTGAAATTACGACTGGATTCATCTCAGTTTCGAGTAGCCGAGTTACACTTCATGAATAAAATTTTTACTGCCAGGAAAATATTAAAAATTTGAAGGTTGAATTCCTTCCACTTTAAAACTTTTTCTTGCAGGAAATATTCTTGCAAATCGTAAAAAATGTTTGAATTGACGAATCGTTTCAATGAAGGAAAGAAAAAATTAATACTTTATAGTAACATTCCATGATTAAATGAGCCTATGTATCAATCTAAATAATTTTTTGAATTTTCATTATTCAATCCTCAAACGGTGTGTATATGTATGTTAATTATTTAATTATTTTTTTAAAAGTAGCGAAGTAGCGACTACATTTCAAAAGTAGTTTGTAGTTGCTACATTTTGAAAAAAGTAGTTGTAGTTAACTACATTTGCGCTAAAGTAGTTGTAGTTCGCTACAAAAAAAAATGTAGTTTTTCCAACCACTGCTATAGAATCACATTAAAACTGCCAATAATGGGAAGATGACATTAAATTGGAGTAAAAGGAAGTTATGTGATGAACACATCAGCTCGGTTTTTTTTTTTTTTTTTTTTTTTTTTTTGTGAACCGGTTAGTACTAGAATATTACCTACCGATTTTTGCATTAATTGTTCAAAAATGACACCTCTGAACAAGAAGCTGTATATGCCTTTGAACCCTGCAACCTTGCAGTTGCCATTTGGAGACCCCGAAATAAGGGGAGGGGCCTAGGCCACGGCCTAGTCGGTCTATTCAATAATCAGGCTGTAGTCCTGGTCCGATGCCCAGAATCCCGTGACGTGCAGAGAATGCCACAAGATAAATCGTAATTTTAGAAATATGAGAAAATGGACCAAAACGGAGCCCAGAGTTTGTCTCATTTTTGTAGAAATGCCACTATTTAACAAAAAATACTTCTACAAAAACTACTAATAATAATAATTCTACTTCAAAAGAAAATAATATATTTCGTATAAATATGGTTTTCATTACTAAAAGTGTGTATAGATGGCAGCACTAAATATGTTATTGAGAAAACTTAGTGGATAAAAATTAAGCATCATTAAGAAACATTTTAAAAATTACTGAAAGATAAAAAAAGGTCCATGTTGTAATATTGTCCCCAAATTTGTCAAATCATTTGCGAAATTTGGCGAATAAGGGATTTCTTGGGAAATCAGTGACCTCTCATTGGGGTACATTTGAGCAGATGTTGACTTGGGGGGGGGGGGGGGCTCGGCAATAAAAAAAAAACATTGGTAGCCCCAGAGCATCTTGCATTGTGATTTTGCCGTCCCTCAGCAGAACAAAATTTAAGGTTGCAGGTGAGAAAAGGATATTTTTCAGTGCTGTAAATAAAAATTAGTTTCCTTGTATTGAAACCAAATTCTCGTGCTCGCCGCTCGGTATTAGAATGGGGTCGTTTCCAAAATTTAAAAAGTATTTTTTTTCTGAAAGAGCAAGCTTTAAAACAAAGGATCTGACCATTTTTTAAATAATTTGTTTAAGTTCAATATTTTTAAAAAAATTACTTAAATCGGTGCGCTTTTATTGTTTACGCTTCTGGCGATGACATCACAAAAGATGAAATGCCATTCAGTATTGCCATTCACAGAGCAAAATATTTAATTCGCATCTTTACTCACGTGTATTGGCAACGATAGGGTTGATAGCAAGCGTAGAGCGCAATTTTAATTCGCTCTTGATCATCATAACGTGGAAACGCGGAGGAAAGATGCGCCTAAGAGCATCATTTGTGACGTCATCAAGACCAGGCCTTGTTTGAAAAATCGGTCATTAAAAAAAAATAATTTAAAAATAACTGTTGGGAAAATGAAAGTATTTTCTGGGTCCACGTTTTTTTTTTTTTTTTTGCTTATATTATCAACTAGTGGTACCCGCTCGGCTTTGCCCGTAATAGAGAAATTAAAAGGTCTTTTGGTTCGTCTGTATATTTACAAATAATGTATGGTGAATTTTCTCGCCAATTGGCATGTACCCATGTTACGGTTTCACGTTATGATAATTTCGTAATTTACTCGTCCATCTTATGATATTTCTGTTCTTAAAATTGGAATAGAAAAATAAACACATCGAATTTTCGAAAAATCGCTACGAGGTGCACATCCCCATGCTACAAACTAACGTTGTGCCAAATTTCATGAAAATCGGCCGAACGGTCTAGGCGCTATGCGCGTCACAGACATCCTACAGACATCCTCCGGACAGAGAGACTTTCAGCTTTATTATTAGTAACTAGTGGTACCCGCACGACTTCGCCCGTAATAGAAAAATTAAAGGTCTTTTGGTTCGCCTGTATATTTACAAATGATGTATGGTGAATTTTCTCGCCAATTGGCTTGTACCGACGTTACAGTTCCACGTTATGATAATTTCGTATCTCGCCAATTGGCTTGTGCCCATGTTACGGTTCCACGTTATGATAATTTCGTAATTTATGATAGTTTTTTTTTCTTAAAATTGGAATAAAAAAAGAACCACATCGAATTTTCGAAAAATCGCTTCGAGGTGCACACCCCCATGCTACATACTAACTTTGTGCCAAATTTCATGAAAATCGGCAGAACGGTTTAAGCGCTATGCGCGTCACAGACATCCTACGGACATCCTACAGACATCCTCCGGACAGAGAGACTTATTGCTTTATTATTAGTAAAGAAGATAAAGATTATTTATTATCAATTTCAGTGACTAAAAGTACTACTTTTGACTGAAAGAAACAACCCCATTCCTTGACTTAGGTCCTATCCTTCTAAAACATATTTCCGCACTACCATGTACCTTTTTCCATTCATATTTTTAAGAAATCCTGTATGATACTTTTTATCCTTTTATAGTTTTGCACAAACCTAGTTTTCAAGTCAAAATTTTTAGTAAGTGCTCGATTGAAACCTTGATATTTCACGACAGGTTTAATAAAACACGACGTAATATACACAAACGTGTTCAGTGAAACAAGCTGATGTGTGCATCACATGACTTCCATTTACTCCAATTTAATGTCATTTCCACATTATTGGCAATTTTAATGTGATTCAATAGTTTACTCTCTAAATATCACCAACAATAGCCAAATTGAAGCCAAATTTAAAAAAAAAAAAAAGGTCGCCAAATTTGTCGCCAAGTTGGCGACAAAACGTGGCGACCAAAAGACTGGCGATATATCGCGAAGTGTGAGACAAATTATAACACCACTTGAGTTTACATCGAAATTAACAATGATTCCCCCCCCCCAAAAAAAAAAGTAGCGAAAGACCCCCTTACGAACATCCTAAGGTAACCAAAATAGAAGGTGCACAACTAAACCCCACTAAAAATCTACGTTCCAAATTTCAACTTTCTAGGACATACCGTTTTTGAGTTATGCGAGATACATACGCACATACATACGTACATACGGACGTCACGAGAAAATTCGTTGTAATTAACTCAGGGGTCGTCAAAATGGATATTTCAGGTGTCTGTACGTTTCTAGGCATATATCCACGTGTGGTCGGGTCGGAAAAAAAACTCAACATTCATTCTGGGGTGAGAAAAATGAAAGTTAAGGCCGATTTTTGAGGGAAAAATTTTTCGCGAATACAATACTTCCTTTTTTGTAAAAGGAAGTAAAAAACAGTTGCAATACTTTAAGAATACAACAGTGTTTATATCAGCAAAGGGAACAAAAATATGAACTATCTGGGCAAATAAAAAACATGAGATGGGGTTGATTTGCTCATAAACAAATGCAGACAAAGTTGTAGAATGATAGAAACAATCACGGTGCAACCAATGTGAAGTTTGTAACAGATTGGGAGACTCCAAACAGTGAGGGGGGCCTTGGTAGGTGCCCCATTCAGGCCCGACAAGAGGTCATGTCAGCCTAATCGGAAACTAGGGACCAAGGCCTTGGAGGGGGGGGCGGCTACACTGACGCAAAGAAAGAAAAGAGGAAAGAAAACAGAAAGGAATAAAGAAAAAGCGGGGGGGGGGGGACTCCGAATAACAGAAAACGTCAAGATTTAAGTAAAATTTTCTCTTTGGTATTTATCGTTGTGGCACTAAAAATAGAGTTAATTGTTTTCTAGTAAGCAGATTTAATTCCATCCCTTTTTCATTCTTTTATCCTTTTCTCCGCCCCCTTTTCTTGTTTTATCCCTTTTCTCCGCCACCTTTTTCTTGTTTTACCCCTTTTCTCCGCCCCCATTTTCTTGTTTTATCCCTTTTCTCCGCCCCCCTTTCCTTGTTTTATCCCTTTTCTCCGCCCCCCTTTCCTTGTTTTATCCCTTTTCTCCGCCCCCCTTTTCTTGTTTTATCCCTTTTCTCTGTCCCCCTTTTCTTATTTTATCCCTCTTCTCCCCCCCTCTTTTTACTTCTCCCCATTTTTCTTCTTTTTTCCCCTTTTCTTTTTTTTGGGGGGGGGGGCAGAAGGGACTCGTTAACATAACTGACAAGGGGCCCACCATGGCTCTCTGCGACCTTGGCCCACTTGCCCTTGTGTGCCTCAAATACCCACAGAGTACGGCTTGAAAATGGAACTAATACTACATCGAAGGGGGGGGGGGGGGGGGAGAGAAATTGTGAATCGTGGTTGTAAAAAAAAACAGGAGATTTACAAATTTTGAACCAGCTTTCAACACGCCGGATAACAGAGCGATCCGGTAAATTGGGGATCGGTTAAGCAATGTTATGCTGTGGTATTTTTCACGATCCTAAACAGAGAAAATCAAAATTTTACTCGTGAAATTACCGCCACCCCGATTGTAATCCCAATTTAGAATCAAGGTTAAATGTATCAAAGTAGCACAAACATCAAGAAAATAACTGCTACTCGTCAAATTTCGTTTCTCAAAACACGACAAAAGAACAGTGCTTCATCTTCATTATCATCCATTTAGTGAATTGCCGGCTTGTTCCCCATTCGAACGCCACTTTGCATCCTTTCTACATCCCCTGTCACGGGAAAAGAACAATAAAAGAACTGTTTCGGGAAGGAACCGAACGTTTTACTTCGAACATTTAGAAAATTACAATGTTTCGATTGTTTCGCTTCGATAGTGTTGAGGTCTGTCTGTCTTATGGTGTCAGGCCATATTCTATTTTTTTGTTCCATGCTAAAATTCGAACATCCTTTTGCGTAGCCAAAGTAAGATGATCTAAAGAAGCAGTTTTATTTGTTAACAACACGCAAGTGTTGCAATTTATGTTGCAAAAGTACTGAAAAGGATAAAATTTTAATTCGTTGTCCTATTTAAACGATATTAGAGAGGTAAAAATAAGCTTAGTCAGGTTTTATTATGAACAAATGCTGGAAAATGCACGCACTGTTGTATAAATAATAAATATGTCTTCGTTTAGATTTCTTTCTCGTTAGTGTTTTTTTTTTTTTTTTTTTTTGAGCAATCACGATTGCTTATTGTTCTCATTTGACTGTTTTTTGGCGTCCTATCATTTTATTTTCCCACCGTCACCTTCCGCACCATCACCGTCGACGGGCTCCTCACGATGCTGCTGCTATAGCGAAAGCCGTCTCCAGGTTGCATCCATGTCCTACACACACACGCGCATACATACACAACTACACACACACACACGCACACACAAACACATACACACACATACACCTACACAGACATACACAAACACATACACACATGCAAACACATACAGACACCCACATATACACACATAAAAACATACACACACATACACACACATACACCTACACAGACATACAGAAACACATACACACATACAAACACATACAGACACCCACACATACACACACAAAATCATACACACACATACACAAAGCTACCCACACATTCATGCCTGCACACAGACACAAACACATATGCCTACACACACATACACATACCCCCCCCCGCACACACATTCATACACACAACTACCCACACACTTATGCCAGCATACAAACACACATGCCTACACACACATACACATAACCCCTACACACAAACACATACACAAAAACATACACACACATACACACAGCTACCCACACATTCATGCCTGCACACAGACACAAACACATATGCCTACACACATACACATACCCCCCCCCACACACACATTCATACACACAACTACCCACACACTTATGCCAGCACACAAACACACATGCCTACACACACATACACACACAAAATCATACACACACATACACAAAGCTACCCACACATTCATGCCTGCACACAGACACAAACACATATGCCTACACACACATACACATACCCCCCCCCGCACACACATTCATACACACAACTACCCACACACTTATGCCAGCATACAAACACACATGCCTACACACACATACACATAACCCCTACACACAAACACATACACAAAAACATACACACACATACACACAGCTACCCACACATTCATGCCTGCACACAGACACAAACACATATGCCTACACACATACACATACCCCCCCCCACACACACATTCATACACACAACTACCCACACACTTATGCCAGCACACAAACACACATGCCTACACACACATACACATAACCCCTACACACAAACACATACCACCACACACAAATACACACGCCTACATACACACACTCGTAGATTGCGAAAAACATAATTTGAATTCAAGATGTCAAAATTCAAATTAATTTTTCTTTTTTTTGCTTTGTGCTGAATTTGTGCCACAAGATTTCCTTGATGTTTCACAAAAATAAAAATCCTGGCTACTAAAAATGAAAATGCGGCAATTTAAAAAAACGTTAAAGTGGCCACTTTCTTTTTGATAAAGTTTTGAATTTTCATGTACATATCGTCGCCTCACAGCAACAGTAGGATCTTGGGTATCTTAGTGTTATTCCTGGAATTAGATGTCGTAGTGGGTCTTTGAGGCGACCGTATACAATTCCTGAAAAATCCGCATTTTTTTTCAAATGCCTCAAATACCTGTTAAGCTCTAAAGTGAAAGTTATCCTTCTTAGGGAAAGTATAGTACTCGATGGTAATGATCCACAGTATAAAAAAAATAATAATAATAAATAAAAAAATAATTTGAATTTTTGGCATCTTGAATTCAAATTATGTTTTTCGCAATCACGAGTGTGTGTGTGTGTATGTATGCGCGTGTGTGTTTGCGTTGGCGCATGTGTGTGGGTGCGTGCGTGTGTGTGTGTATGTAAGCATGTGTGTGCATGTTGTGTACGCAGTGCTGTGTGTGTACGGGTGTGTGTAGGCGTTCAACGTTTTTATCGAACAAATATTTAAATGTTTCACACACAAATAAAACATATACTTAAAAGAAATACTTTAATTTGAATTTTTGGCATCTTGAATTCAAATTATGTTTTTCGCAATCAATGAGCGTGTGTGTGTATGTATGCGCGTCTGTGTGTGTGTAGGCGTATGTGTGTGTGTGTAGGCGTATGTGTGTGTGTGTGTAGGCGCGCGTGTGTGTGTGTGTAGGCGCGTGTGTGTGTGTGTAGGCGCGTGTGTGTGTGTGTAGGCGCGTGTGTGTGTGTGTAGGCGCATGCGTGTGTGTGTGTGTGTAGGCGCATGCGTGTGTGTGTGTGTGTGTGTATGTATGCATGTGTGTGCATATTGTGTATGCAGTGCTGTGTGTGTACACGCGTGTGTGTAGGCGTTCGTGCGTGTGTATGTGTGCGTATTTGTGTAGGAGTGTGTGTGTAAGTTTGTATGCACGTGTGTGTATGCGCACGTGTGTGTAAGTTTGTATGCGCGTGTGTGTGTAGGATATGGACATATGGACGCAACCTGGAGACGTTTTTCGCTATAGGAGCAGCATCGTGAGGAGCCGATCGACGGTGGTGCTGGCAGAGGGTGCTGGTGGGAAAATAAAATGATAGCACGCCAAAAACAGTCAAGTGAGAACAATAAGCAATCGTGATTGCTCAAAAAATGACTATTTCAAAATTAAACATTGATTTAAATATTTTTTTCAAAAGGCTGTAGCAAGAAAAATTGAGCTCACATATCCAATTGGTGCAGATTGTTAAAAAAAATATATTGTATATTTCAAATAGTAAAAAAAATACTCTTGCACGGTTCTGGCAATGTAGCAATTTAAAGTTTTTGCCAAAAATCCTAAGTTAGACATCGCGCCTAAGTTGCCATCTTTGGCGGGCTGCATCTCGGGCAAGAATTTTTCCTTGAAAAAAAAAAGGCCTGTCACTTATTTATTATCTTTTGAAAATTCAAAAATATTCGAGAGCATAAAGATAACATTCCTGCTTAGAGCTAAATGCCTCCAATGGGCTAAACGCTAACAAGCCTTTAACTACATGCAATTCTCCGCCATCTCAGTCATTTCCAGCCGAGGACTGCAGTTTCGTGCTTATTAGCACTCATCAGCCCGGCATAGGAAAGTGACTGAGCTGGAGATGGAAAACCTCTTAAGGAAGCCAAGAGTGCCAGACAAACTGGTAGCTAATATAAGAATTAGCACAGACCATATTAGCTACCAGTTTGTTTGGTACTCTTGTCTTCCTTAAGAGGTTTTCCATCTCCAGCTCAGTCACTTTCCTATGCCGGGCTGATGAGTGCTAATAAGCACGAAACTGCAGTCCTCGGCTGGAAATGACTGAGCTGGCGGTGAATTTCATGTATTTCTGCTTTAGCCCTTGATAATGTGCGGTAATTTACTGAATAAACCTTTAACTAGTTTTCAAATTTGTTCACCAATATTGAAGTCAAAAGGCAGAGTTTTAAAAATTACTTTCACCCAAGAATCATAATTTTTCGACAGTGCTGTGACGTCACTCCGGAAAACATAAACTCAGTCTATTAAAATGATAACCATGCAACATTAAACTGACAAATTGCACAAAGAGAAAACAAAAATATATCTTAATCACTTATTTATTTTCTACTTCTCTTCCCTTGTGGTTAATCTCCACTATCACAACAGAATCAGCAATCGAATCAACCTAACACGAGGGTTTTTGTAATCATTCAAAACCCATGAAACAAACTGTCAGGTATGCTTGCTAATCCACGTCGAAATGCAGAGCTTATCAACAATAACAAAACCCCGCCACAATCTCTCGAATCAAACTTCACCCAAATCCCAACTTCGGGCAATGGAGCAGTGGTGGAAGATTCTCATTTCGAAGGATTTATTCCGAAAACTTGCAACCGGGGGGGAAGAGAAAAATAAAGACACAAACAAACGCAGCTAAATCCGAGCATTGTCTGAGGTGGAAGAGGATGATCGTTTTCATGAACGGGGCCAAAGTAATCAGCTGCCTTTTCCGAATTCGGTCTCGGGGGATAATCGGATTTGTAAACAAGACGAAAGCGGTCGAATTATCCTCGCGTGTGTCGAAGGTGGGTTCGAGATCGTAAACACTGTTTACTTCGAAAAATCTCGCTGCAAATGGTGTGCGTAAAAATAACGTGGGTACTTCACCACCAAATATCCGGTTCCGAAAATTATGTTGCATTTACTGCGTTTAATGGAAGTATTCTTCCTTCACGAAAATAGTTGTACTCATTTTTTTAAGTGAAATGTTTTTTAGACTGATGTTGAAGTTGAGCAATGACGGCAATATCAACTTAAAGAAATGTTTTGAGCAGGCTTTCAGCGCACATATGTGCGTACACATACACCACTTATTTTACCCGCCACCGTCGAGTTACAAAACGATATTTTTTGTTCCACAATGTAAAATAACTTTCAAACAAGATTACCGTTTGTTTACTCTGCTTTTACTTATGATAAAAAATTAGAAAGAATTGCTATTGAGATAATTATTAGTCTTGGGGAGCGTCAACACAGCACTTGAGCGTCTAGAACACTTAGAACACGGCACAACGTCCAGATCTCGCAACATCATTCACATCGGCAGTGAAAGCCTTCAATCTTACTGTTATTAGTCTATTTCAATAGTACTTAACAATGCATACTATACGAATATCGACATAATAAATGTGTTACAGCAAGAAAAAAAAACAAAAGTCGGGCAGATGTCTATACGTTCCCGAAGAATATTATAAAGAAATGTAATATTCGTTAGAAATGTTTACTTTTCTGTTATTACTTTTTCCTATTATTTTTATGTAGCAACATTATGCTCCTTACCCTGTAACAGAGTACACCAGATACAGGGCTAAGTGCTACGATCAACTGATTTAATTAAAGTGCAATTTTGATTAAGTAGTTGCTAATAACGTTTATGTGAAACTAATTTTAATTAAAGAGAAATTGTAATAGTTTATGTTCATGTCGAAAATAAGCTAATTAAAAACAATAATTTCGAAGCTACATTCTGATTTGATTTTTTGATAACACTGTACCCCACCTTACCTTATGGTCACAAAAAACCTATGCTCAGTTTCCTAGAAATTTTCCAGTAAACGGGAGTTTTTTTTTTTTTTTTTAATATTATTGTGTACTCGGCATACCAAACAGAATTGAGGTAGCTGTTTCAAAAATTACGTCACAAAACACTAAACAACTTTAGTGCAGATTTTGCCGTTTACCTACCTCCGACAATACCACTTATATACCACTTATACAGCCATATTAACACTTTTAGCAATATAAATGCAAACTTCGAGCTGGGATAAATAATATAGTAAACCACTGCACACTACTTTTTTTTCGAAGTGAGTACTTCTGTTTGCAGCCAGTTGTTAAAAGTGAGACGAAGAGTCACATAAAATAACAGCTATCAGTTCAGCAAATGGACGTTCCACAAAACTTTATCTTTAGTAAATACCCGCACATGTTAAAATTGTAGGCAATAAAAATTCAGATAAATTGACCAAAGAAGCCAGAAATCTTAACTTTGACACGTTGCTCTCAAAGGTGCCAATGCAATAGCTGAATCTAAACTAAGAGAAAAATAAATTCCATCGAGACACCTGCTATGTAATATTAGTACAAATCGAATCACCACAAAAGCCATCGTTAGGTTGGATGAAGGGGGGGAGGGGAATCTTGGTTGAAATCATTTATCCAAGCGATACCACATGCACAATCTTCATCATCTATATTCCAGATGTTTTTTCTTCACTTCTATTTAACTTTTCTTATTTGAAAAAGATCTAGCTATCATACGCCCTTTATTTTTGGCCACGTTCACAGCTACTTATTTCAGAATTTCATTAACAACAGTCAATTCCCGAAAGCTCCGTTTAGCTCCTACCTGATTCGAATCTTCAGCCGACGACCGTGTTATCGGTCAATCGGTGTTCGATTCGAATGACAAATAGGTGTCCTGATTCGGGTCACCCGGAGAGAACGATTCAGCCCTCGAGGAAAAGTGTTCCAACTGATTTGCATGTCTAAAATAATGATAATCGACTCCACATCAGCTCCGCACTGGAGGAAGCGAAGGAATACCACCAGAAGCACTGTTTGATAGAAACGCTTCGATCTTCTACTCCGCTAAGCCTTCAAAAGTAAATCTTATGCTCCTTGGATGCATCAGATATCTGCTGCGACGTTCATGGATATGCATAAATATGCAGATAAAATGAGGCACTAATCCAGGTTTTGCTGATTGCAGAGAGTAGGTCTAAGCTTTAATGCTTGAATAGTTTTCTTATGCAGTTCAGGTCTACGACGGCTCGTCAAAAATTTTCAGAAAGGGGAGTAAATAATATTGAAAGAACTTTGGTTACGAAACAAAAACAATTAACCAAGCTACCTAACATTGGACACTAGACGTTGAATCCCGGTTATCACAAATTTGCCATTTCAACTGCGCTTGCGCGCGGACTTATCTTTTTAGGCTTTCTGTTTTAAAATTTCGTGTTTCTTGTTTATATTTAGGCTAAGCGAGAGTCCCACCAAATTAATGAATGCAATTAGAATATTTTCACAGCGATTTCGTGATATATTATATGAAACTACGGATATGAATAACTGATAATCTTAAGAGAAAAATGACACTTCAATATTTATTAGTTTGGAAATATTTATTTAACATAAATGTAAAACACGTTACGTACTTCAAAAATGATTCTGATACAGAAATCCGTCTTTTGCGAATATTTTACGTTAAGCGTAAACAACTTAGTATTATACATTTTTATTTAGGTTGAGGGTTATGCTTTGTATTAAAAGTGATGCTGCAATTCCAGTACGCTCTTCTGAGATTAAAAATTTGGTCCTGAAAAAAGACAGACAAATCAGACACCGAATCCATTAATAGTTAAGACGCAAAATTAAATCTTGACCGAGGCCTAAAAACTAAATCAGAGAAAGCTTTGTGATTTCTAATTTTTATCTGTTGCTATCTCATATTTATTACCAAATTTAAAATGTTTGTAATTAACTTTAGCAGGATTTTTGAAATCAGCTAAGTCCGCGCGCAAGCGCAGTTGAAATGGCAAATTTGTGATAACCGGGATTTAACGTCGAGTACATTGGACAAGACAAGGTATTGTGAGGCTCTGAGAAGTTGAGCTCTGACTCTGACAATGTTTACCTCCGTTTAGGAAAATAAGGAGGGGTAATTGGCGCCAAATTGAGTTGAGAAACTTTCTTAGTAGTTCTTCAAAAATCTTCCACCAAAAATCCGAGCCAGTAACACGTCTATTTTTCACTAAACTCCCCTAAAACAGGTAAACATAGTCTTGGTCACAGCTCAACTAATCAGAGCTGCACTGTATTTAGACTTTACTTTGGTTTCATAAACACTTAGCAAAATCAACAAAGTGTAAACAAGATATTGAATTTTTGGTGACATTTTGGTTACATGAACACTGGATAAATCCACAAAATTGTAGACAAGAATTTGAAATTTAGGTTTCATTTTGCATGTGTACCAAAGCAGAGTTGCACGAACATTTAACCAAACGAAGTTCTTCCATTGAACAATTCTTTCCTTTACTAAACGTAAGGCACTTGATTTGTCTTCTAGCAAGGCAAGAGTTTGGGAGCCTATGTCACGTTCAAGAAATAACGTAGCTCCTGGTTTACTTCCCATTTATTGTCCGTTTTTCATAAGAAGGCACTTGTCTCTTCCCTCGTCACATGGTATCCGATGATTCTATTTCGCTGTTTTCTGCAGAAGATATATTCGGATCATAGCATTTTGTTGCAAAGCGGCTGTTTTTAAAATGTAAGAATAACTAAAAGGACAACGCACAAGTAAAGCAAGTGATGTAAAGGACACTAAGACTTTTTTTGCACATTAAAATTCGCGCCCAAGTTAAGGCTGTCTGGTTGTCTCGTTTAGAAGTGCGTGGATTGCGTACCGATCACCCCCTCGTAAAATGGAACTCTGCGTTCGAGGGGGTGTGGCGAAGTGCCTTCTCCTGAAAAACGGACAATACCAGTGATGAGTAGGTGGTGTCAACTACATTATTTTATTCCGGGACTTTTTGATGGAAAATAATGCAAGATAAGTAAGATTAGTGGCAGAGGGTTGAATGTCATTGCATTCCTTTTTATCCAGGTTATCTACAGGACACGGTTCTGCAGGTTCTCGGCACGAAAACTTTAGGGGCAGCAAAAAAACGTAAATTGCTTTCTTTCCTCTCTTTTTTTGAAACAACTACGTTGAAAATATGCGGATTTTCTTGAGAATGGGACCTGGACCTGGGCATCTCTTTGGTAGGCCCTAGTTGTCCGCGAACTCATTCCCATGGATTTTTACTTGGGATGAGATTTAATTGGAGATGATTTTCATTGTACAGGAAAATAAGCTTCATCTTGTGGAGGGTTGAAATATTGGTTTCATTTTCAGTGAATAGAAACGTATTTAGATGTTGTAGCCTACTAAGACTGACTGATAGTATCCACAAATCACTGTACCCTCTTTCTGTTAGGATAGCCTCAAGTCCCACATTAATTGATTCAATTCACATCTAATTATATAGAAAAAATTTGTTTTTCGATGGCAAAGCACAAATTTTCTTTGCGTACTCGCTATATAGATCTTAATACCCGCCTGATCAGCAATTCTGCAACTGACTGCTATAGCATTACAATGCATGAGTGAATAGTAAAAATTACGTCTTATTTTGTAGAGAGTTTAGCTGTGGTTAGCTGTGGAGCTTTTTTCACCGAAAACCAAACAAGCAAACTTCTTTACTAATAATAAAGCTGAAAGTCTCTGTCCGGAGGATGTCTGGATGCCTGGATGTCTGTAGGATGTCTGTGACGCGCATAGCGTCTAAACCGTTCGGCCGATTTTCATGAAAGTTGGCACAAAGTTAGTATGTAGCATGGGACCGTGCACCTCGAAGCGATTTTTCGAAAATTCGATGTGGTTATTTTTTTTCTTAAAATTGGAATAGAAAAAGATCATAAGATGGACGAGTAAATTACGAAATTATCATAACGTGGAACCGTAACATGGGCACAAGCCAATTGGCAAGATACGAAATTATCATAACGTGGAACCGTAAGATGGGTACAAGCCAACTGGCGAGAAAATTCACCATACATTATTTGTAAATATACAGGCGACGAAGAATCAAAAGACCTTTTGATTTTTCTATTACCGGCAAAGCCGTGCGGGTATCACTAGTGTACAATAAAGCTAACGTACAATAGATGACAAAAATAAACAAAAAAAAGAAAGAAAAAAGAAAAATATGCAGTTACTACCCTTTACTTGCCCACGGCAGTACAGATCAAATATTTCAGTCAAGAATCATTGACTCGTTGCACTTGACTACCAAGTTCGTGGTAAATACTCTACTTTCAGTCTACGTCAATTTTTACCAGGTTGTTTAATGTCATTTGCAAATCGAAAAATTTGGCGAAATTGTAAATGACAAATTACCCAATAAAAATTCCTTATCTTAAATCATCCTCGCCAAGAATCTGTAACTCATCGAAATTCCACCCTCTCTTCATCACGAATCACGTCCCGATATTCCGCTGGGCATAGAAATGATCGAATCTACGCTTCACCGACCCCCAACTGTTCCTACAATATTTCTTCATCCATTCATTCAACAGGTTTCTTAACGGAAAAAACGCGCTCATAGAATACCAATCGACAGGGTGTCGTGCATAGACTGCCATCAGCTGTGCTCTGATGTTCCGCGTACCCGACTACTTATGAATGGTATAGTGAGATCGGAGATCTTGATTCTATGAACACTTTATTTTTAAGTGGGGGGGGGGGAAGAGCCATTCATCAACTTTAGAGCCATGATGAATGGCATTTTGACCGAGGGGTTAAACCTTTTGTCTATGAGCAAACTCTATACCAGTAAATTAGGACATTGAAGTTTGAATGGTTTTTACTTACAGATGGTCTATTGTCTAAGATTAGTCATTACATTTTATAATTAGTTTTAGAGTTAAGTTTTTTACAGTAGGCACCGCTTAATGTGATCAAGGTTAATGTTATCATTCGCTTAATGTTATCAGAATCGCGAAGGCCAGGGACACTTGTATGTTCACACACGTTAAATAAGTCGGATATTGTAATCAGCGTCTTCGTTTATTGTTATCACTTTTTCATAAACTTTCAATTTCTTCTCCGTTTTTGTTCCTCAATTAACAGAAATACATAGGCAAACCCTGACGAGACTAACTTTCTGTGTAGCATTTTGTGGTTTTCAATAGCAGTTCAAAATTTTTCTAGCAATGAAGCTACAGAAAGTTCGCCCCCCAGTGACCACAGGCTCCCCCTATGAAAACTTTCTTTTAAACCTAAAAAAATTCAGTCGCTGGACATGTTGCAGGCATTGATGTAGGACCTCCATTGTTGCCATTACTTTGTAAACGTTAAAGAATTGTGTCGAGATTGAAAACAATGAGAAGTTATATTAAAATTTAAACAACAAGCTAAACCATGCTGGAAAAGATAGAAAAGCTGAATGTGCTTTGAAACTGGTTTACGAATGTCAGGGAAAACGGTCATATTTTACTTCACCTATTACTACGTAATTAAAAATTGCATAATTTAGCTTTAACTTTTTATAATTCAGATATTTCCATTCTATTAATTTAATAATTTATAATTTAAAACTGCGTTCAGTTGAGTCATTGTGATTTTAATTTGAGGTTGCCAAAATAAATGTACCTTAGTTTAAAAAAAATCATTATTTCGAGTCTCCTGGATTCTTTTCGGTTATTGTTATCAGTCGGTTATTGTTATCAAATTGTATTGATCCCAAAGTGATAACATTAAGCGGCGCCTACTGTACTTTTTTGCAACTTTCACTTTTTCCACAGCACACCTGTAGTTGGTTTTTCTTTCTGTAGTTTTTCAAATGCTGAACTCTTGAATATGTGCGCCGTTAGATGTTTACAGCTGCACGGAAAGCGGAAAACAGGATGATGACTCTGCAAGTTGCACATAAGTTAAGGATGAGCAGCAGTCCTTCTTGTTTCCTGACGTGGCCGCAAAAGTTGAACTTAAAGCTGCTACTTTTCTGGCAGCACTCCAGTGTAAACACGAAGCTCAATTTGTAAACGAAATGAATCCTTAAAATACACCACCAGCACAGTCATTACATCCGAGTTCCATCCAGTTTCGTGCTTCTTAGCACTCATCAACCCGGAATAGGAAGTAACTGAAATCCGGAGGCGGAGAACCTCTTAAAGGAGCCAAGAGAGCCAAACAAACTGGTAGCTAATGTAGAATTAGCGCAACCAGACGAGGGACCGCAGCAATGGTACGGTTCAACTCAAACATTGAAGGTAAAGCAATTGCAGTATAGTAATATTTTGCAGTAAGATACCGCCCACGCCAGGGCTAAGGCAGAAAGACATAAAATACACCGCCAGCTTAGTCATTCCATCCGAGGACTGCATTTTCATGCTTTTTAGCCCTCAATCAGCCCGGAATAGGAAGTAACTGAGCTGGAGGCGGAAAACCTCTTTAATATTAACAATGGGGTCGTTTCCAAAATTTTAAAAGTATTTTTTTTCTGAAAGAGCATGCTTAAAAACATAGGATCAGACCATTTTTTAAATAGTTTGTTTGACGTGAAATACACCGCCAGCTCAGTCATTTCCAGCCGAGGACTGCAGTTTCGTGCTTATTAGCACTCATCAGCCCGGAATAGGAAAGTGGCTGAGCTGGAGCTGATGAGTGCTAATAAGCACGAAACTGCAGTCCTCTGCTGGAAATGACTGAGCTGGCGGTGTATTTCACGTATTTCTGCTTTAGCCCTGGCTAATGGGCGGTAAGTTACTGAATATATAGTTTGTTTGAGTTTAATATTTTTAAAAAATTACTTAAATCAGTGCGCTTTTATTATTTACGCTTCAGTCCGATGACATCACAAATGATGGAATGCCATTCAATGTTGCCATTCACGGTCAAAAATATTTAATTCGCATCTTTACTCACGTGTATTGGCAACGATAGGGTTGATAGCAAGCGTAGAGCGCAATTTTAATTCGCTTCTTGATCATCATAACGTGGAAACGCGGAAGAAAGATGCGCATAAGAGCATCATTTGTGACGTCATCAAGATTACGCCTTGTTTGAAAAACTGGACATTTTAAAAAGCTAAGTAAAAAATAACTGTTGGGGAAAATGAAAGTATTTTCTGGGTCCATTTTATTGTTTTGCTTATTCTATCGATTTCAGTGACTAAAATTAGTACTTTTGATTGAAGGAAAATCTTGCTTGTATCACAAGAAAGACAAATCGGTAAAAAAAAAGATAACTTTCATTTTCTGACCTATCCATAACGCCAATTTCCAATCTAGTCTCAAAATTTTTCACTAGTATTTTATGCACAAAATGAAGGATCAAATTTTAAACCCCCAAATATTAAATCTGAAGTTCTAAGGAGAACTTCAAACTTGGACTCGGAAAATTGAGCAAGTTGGGGGGCTGTGGTTGAATGTCTCTGGAGAGCCAATTAAGAACACCAAGTTGACATTTGCTCAGTCAAGATAACGATTTACTTCCTTTTACAAAGTAAAGGAAGTATTGTATTCACGAAGAATCTTCGACCCAAAAATAGGCCTTCATTTCCATTTTGCTTGCCCCCGAATGAATGGTGAGTTATTTTTTTCAACCCGACCACACGTGGATATATGTCTAAGAACGTATAGACACCCAAAATATCCATTTTGACGATCCCCGAATTAATTACAACGAATTTTCTCGTGACGTCCGTATGTACGTATGTATGTATGTACGAATGTGCGGTAAAACTCAAAAACGGTACTCCTAGTGGGGTCTAGTTATGCACCTCCTCTTTTGGTTGCAATCGGATGTTCCAAGGGGGTCTTTTACACCCTTTTGGGGGGAATCATTGTTAATATCAATGCAAATTCAAGTGGTGTTATAATTTGGCGAACCCTTGGCGACATATCGCCTAGCTTTTGGTCGCCAAGACAAAAAATTGCCTTATATATATATATATATATATATATATATATATATATATATATATATATATATATATATATATATATATATATATATATATAATTGGTCTCATTTTGGTCACTATTGGCGATATTTAGAGAGTTAACCATTGAATCACATTAAAATGTCCAATATTGGGAAAATTAACCTGTATAAAAAGTTTTTTGCTTGAGTTCGCAAGAAACATGGGGCAAAAATATTTGAAGTGTTTCTTTGCTTACTCCAAGACATCTATAACTATTATCATTAAATTGGCGTAAAAGGAAGTCATGTGATGCACACATCAGCTTGTTTCTTATTATTATTTTGAACCAAAAATAAAACAATTTGAACTAGTATATTGTGGATATTACGAAACTTTCTTCTATATTTTTCCTTTTTCTGATCCCTCCCCATGCTTGACGAGGAAGCAATATTCTCAACAAAAACAAAATTACACATGCAAAAACTTGACGACCATCCCAATGTCTGAATTATTGTAAAAGCAAAGCAAAGAGCGAAAATTGAAAGTTACTTTAAAAGCCTTACTTGAATTAATTACAAATATTTTATTTATTGACAAACATAAGATGGCAACAGTTATTAATTTTAAATCATTGAGATAATATTTCCGATCATTTCCATACAATTAAAATCACGAGATATAAGCAGACGACAATCTAGAACGATTTATCTTTCTTATTGTTGCACTAATAAAACTATTTTTATTCGCAAAAAAAAAAAAAAAATCAACACCTCTTGGAGCAATTGGAGTCAAAATTGAACCAAAGCCTGTTTACGTATGGATTCACATATATTCCAAATTTCAACCAGAACGTAGCATTACTTCTTAAGATAGGACACTCACAATGGAAAACAAGAACGGGCGATTGCGCTACCCCCTTTTTAGCTGTTGACACCAAAATAAAATCAGCTCTTATACCTACTAAGGGCTACTCGTCAAAAATTTTTTGTTTGATTCCGTTCGTTATTTCTTGAGATACAGCAGTCACAATTGACGACAAAAAACGTTCTATAACTCAACCCCCGTTTGAGCTATTGACACCAAAATTGAATCAGCACCTGCTCCTGTTAGGGGCAACACATGGACCAAATTTTGTTTGATTCCGCCAGTTACTTCCTGAGGAATAGCAAGCACGCGTAACTCAAAAAACGTCCCATTGCTCCACCCCCTTTGGAGGAATTCGCGCCAAAAACTAATGGGCACAAGTTCACATAGGGGCACATATGTGTACTAAATTTCGTTCAATTTCATGCGGTAGTTTTTGCTGTAGAGCTGCCACAAAAAACTGGTCACACACAGACGTGACACACATACACACACACATACACACAGACAGACAGACATTTTCCAAAAATAGTCGAAATGGACTCAGTACAACTCAAAACGTTCGAATCCGTCAAAATTCGAAATTCGAAAATTTGCACGAATCCAATACTTTCTTCTATATATTAGATATAGAAGAAAGTAAAAACATCTCTCTATTTATCAACTTTTCCAGTGATTATATATGATAGTGTTTTCTCGTTCATTTGAAAAAGAAACAGGGATCGATGTTTTTTTTTTTTTTTTTTTTTTTTTTTTTTTAAATGTATAACCTATATTAATTTATTCGCTGATTTAACTTGAAAAGGATAATTGAATTGACCATCACTAAAGGGTTACGCTTGATAGCTGAGAAAGTCAGTCTATGTGTATTGGTCGATTTATATAATACATTCATGGGTGTGGGTGACCTTACCGAATGCAATCACGGGTGTGGGACATTTTACCCAACACCTCTGATTTCAAGTTTCGATTGCAGGGATCGGTTTTGTGTCAAATTTGACTGCATTTGCCAGAAGGAGTTTAGTTTGTCTGGGATTCTTCATGTTTTTGTAGTTCTATTGAGCTGAAAATGTAGCCACGGCAGATCAAATATCGAATTGATGCTTTTAAATATTTTGCGCGCCAAAAGCATCCGAACATACTTGGTTTATTAGGCAGTCACGAACTTTTTTAGACCAAACTTGGTATGACCCATTCTACTTCAGTGTTGGTAATTGGGAACAATAACTACATCTGACTTCGTTTCATACGTACTATATTACACGCAGAGTACGAAAGTGCGTCAGGATTGAAAATGGTCGGATTGGAAGACTTCCAATAATTTGTCCTGTTGACGAAGAATAACCTACAAACCAATATACCATGATAATCTCTTACACTTCAATCTCAGTAATGTGCGTGTACGAGGACAATAATTAAATAAGCATTTTTAAATGCACAGGAAATCCCTCCCCCACCCCCGCCCCAAAATGGAAACTGATAGATGATATTCACTAGAGAGATGATGGGGGGACAACACATAAAGACTGAAAATTCTAAGCACATATAATTCGGAGCTTATAAAGGGTGTCCCAAAATTAACGCAAGATTTAAATTTTTTGCAATAAATGGTTGGCAACCCTGAAAAAAGAACAATTTGACAGCTGAGAGTTTAGGGTAATCAAAAATGGAGCATTATACGATACAATAACGCGCTTTCATTATTGAACAATTGTTTCAAAAATAATGAAAGTTGAGGCTGCTCAAGCAGTTACTCTTATTGGCGCTCGGTATCGCAACACGGTAATGCACGGGTGGTTGTGGGCTTGTCGACATACAGTGGCTCCCAAAAGTCTTCGTACACCTACGACTTTCAACGAAATAGGTCCCAATCCATTGGTTAGAATTAATATTTCGGAATAGGTATTTAATTATAAGATCTATGATTAATGTTTAACAAAACTACATGAAAAGTTTTTAAAAAATATTAAAGCTTAATTTTTAAAAAATCAAAAACCAAAAAGTGCCGGAAATTCTATGTCACAAAAGTCTTCGTACACTTTATAAAATGTCTATATATTATTGAATAATCTAACTTTTTATTAAGTTATTAATTAGTAGAATATCATACAGTATTCATAACACCTTTTAAACGTCTGGGAATAGATTTCATTCTTTTTATTTCTTTCTTTTTTTTTTTTTTTTTTTTTTTTTGCGTAATTTCTGAGTAAGTGTTCAACCACACTTCGAGTCTTACTGTTTCTAGCTCTATTTTCATTTTAAAGCCGTATTTTCGTAATCTAGCCTATAGATATCTCTAAATACGTTACATTAAGTTCAAATCTGGAGATTGAGGGGGTATTTTCTGAATTTTAGGACGATTTTTGAGGCACTAGACGCACACGTTGAAAACCGAGTGCTTCATATCGTTATCTTGATAAAAAAACAAAGTTCTTTCCAATAACCAAATTTTTGGTTAAGAGTTCAAAATTGGTTTTTAAAATATTTAAAGGAATAGTATGATTCATTATTTCATCAAAAAATTCGGAACTAATAAGTCCTGATGCTGATATGCACCCTCACACTAGAACACCTCCACCGTCGTGATTAACTGATCCAACTAAGTTCTTAAGATTAAGTTCTTAATTTTTTCTTCTACTTACAATTATGCAACAATTTAACCAAAAATGTTAAGTTCGTTTTTATCTGTAAATAAGACGTAATTCTAAAATGTTTTTAGCTTATTTACCCTTGATTTTGCGACGAAAAGCGTAAGCTTTGTGTTTTTCGTGCGAACAAGAAAATTTCTGCGGGAAGAGGCCCCATTTAATCCAGCTAATCAGAGAACTTGGCGAAAATTTTTAGGTGAAAATTAAACGTAAAATTTTTCTTTTAACTCTGTAGAAACTTTTACAGCACTCAAATGTGTATTTTTTATAATTTTTTTCAACTTTAAATCTCCGATCACGTTTTGTCAACTTTGCCGGTTGACCTTTTCTTACCTTGTTTTCGGTCCGATTCCTTTGTTTAAAGCATTTTATCAAGCACTCTACTATACAAACAAAAAAATTAACTAATTTAGAGTCATTTCAAACCAATTTACCGCAACTGTGGGAAACAAATTCGAATTTTGAATGGTGTTTGTGGTTTTTTACGAATACCAGCTATTTTATAGCAATAAGCACAATATTAAGAAATAAATAAACAAAAAATTAAAGCCAAATGATTTATAAGGGTCAACACAATGCAAAAATATTAATAAAACGGCATATGATAATTTTAATCATGAATTTATTCGAAAATATTTGAGTGTACGATGACTTTTGTGGCGTGTTATTTCTCTGTCTCTTCGTTTTCTGACCCATTTCAAAAAGTAGATCCGTTAATATTTTGAAAAAAACCAATGGGTTGTATTTAGAATAACATAGGAATGATGTGAAAAAATTTTGGACTCCATATTCGAATTCAGTTTCGAGTTATTTTGGTTTTACTAAAAAATTTCGAAGTGTACGAACACTTTTGGGAGCCACTGTAGACCTTTGAATTCAAATAACCCCATAAGAAGAAATTTAAAAATGTTAAATCACACGATCTAGGGTGCCAATTCTGATGACCGAAATGAGAGAGTACGCGACTAGGAAATGCCTTATGCAGTCATTGAAATGTTTCACTCTCTCTAGCTGTATGGTACAATAACACCCCATTTTTACTAACCCTAAACTCTCATCTGTCAAATTGTTCTTCTTTCATGGCTGCCAACCATTTATGGAAAAAATGGTGGCAAATTCAAATCTTGCGTTAATTTTGGGACACCCTTTAGTAACGGGTGTATTAACTGCTTTCAAATCCAGTAAACGAGTCGAATGAAGGTAAGTATCATTTAAGATTCTAGAAATTCATATCCCAGAATACATCGTCCATAGTTCATCGAGTTTTTTCGGCTTATCTCAGACAGAATCGTCAAATAACGGGTTTCACAGACATCAAAATGCTTTTTTTACGACTGCCTCATTCAATTGCTTTCCAGTCTCGAATCCATGGTTTGATAATGCAACTTTCAGCCCCTCACTTTCACCCAGGTTTTATCTGCGGCCAAATGGAACGGCTTAATGGGAGATCGAACAAAATGCATCTGGCGTTCTCCGTTGCATTCTGAGGAATTTTTATGGTCCCAGAGATCGAGGAGGGGACCCGTCGTTCGACTTGCACCACCGAGCAAAGCACGAGCATGAAGCAAAATACGTTCTTTGATCTTGGATCACGTATACAGGATTTCTTTCGAATGAACTCAGAACGCTAGGCAAGCGAACAGAAAGCAAAATAGAACGATCTTAGCAAGTGATTTTTGAACATTCTACTGTTTGACCATCGATTACATGGAAAGGCTAATATCCGGTTTACAGGCGGAAATGGACCTACACTGTAAAAAAAAATCTGTAAAATTTACGGAAAAAAACTGTCAGCCAGGACGCCAGTTTTCTTCCGTTTATTTTACAGAAATCTTCCGTATTTTTATTATTTATTCAAGCTGATTTATTATTTTATGAAGATTAAAAAATGAAACTATACTTTCATAAATACATTTCAATATTTACTATACTACTACGAAATACATGTATACAAAGGGGTAAATTTCCGAATATGCCTCTGTAACAGATGAGAAAAAAACATAATAATAAAATATTGATTAGGATGCAATGAAATGGAAGTAGCAAACGATTTAAGACTTACTCGCTTTAAATAAATATAAGATCAAAAAACTCGAGCACGAGAACCAAAATCCAAACAGGTGGGCGAAATTTCGAAGAAAAACAAAGTACGCGGTGAAGCGATGGTAACAGTTAACGCTTATGACCGGTTACAGATTCAAAAAAACAGAGAAATCCTGTATTTTATTACGAACAGTTTTTTTCTGTAAAAAATACGGAGAACTTCTTCAAAATTTAGTTTTTTTTTTAACAGTGTATCTATTGGATTGTAGGGATGTTAGTTGGTTTGTTTCAGATGTGCCCTTTTGCCTCTCTATTATTTAGCTTTAGTTTCATAAAAATGAAAATTTGCTCACAGCAATATTTTTTAAATTTAAAGTATATTCGATCAATATTCTCACGGCAAAGATTAATTGGTTTATTTATTCACAACAAAGTTTTGAGCTTACCATTTTGCTTTTAGGTTCCTGAACAAAATGAAAATATTTTCTTTTCTTTTTGTTGTTTCCATGGTAACTATTTTTGCTTCCCCTCATTTTATTTAGTGAATGCAATAAATGACTAAGGCACTAAGTGACACCATAAAACGCGTGCATCAAAATCCCATCGTTATTTTCCCTTCTCCCCTGCTAGAGTCATTCAGATGGAATGGTCTGCACTTGGCAGATTGCCAAATTACATACAATCCATGGTCAAACAGTAATGAGTTTCGGACGAAGTTGTTAATCTAGAATGATATTCAATTCTAAATTCGTATCAGGCTAAGTGGACCAAAAAACATTCAATTAAAATTTTCTGTCTTTTAATTCACTAAAACTATTATTTAACTAAATCCTAACGACTTGCAATATACCGACAGACTGGTTATGACATCCAGAGGCTTCAGTCCGAAGCTTCGTTCCTGTTATGGACTCATCAGTCTGGGATTGACAATAACCGAGCTGGAGGCAGCTGTCCTCTCAATGAAGCCTAGATTACCCCCCCCCCCCCCCCAAAAAAAAAACTGGTAGCTAAAGTTAATTTAGCACAATTGCGAGAGTCCGCAAGCAGTGGGGTGTGGTTCAACTCGGTTAGCTTACGTGAAAAGCATTAAGTGTTAAGCAAGTTAAGATAAGTAAAAAGGATTTAAGCAGTAACTTACTGATTAAATCCTACTTGACTGAAGAGGAAAAGTTGATTGTCAGATGAATCAGCGGTCAGTTGATGAGGATTTCATTTTATTTTTCAGCAGCTGGACTTATCGACAAAGTGCAATGAAGCTTTGGCACTTGGAATCAAATTGTAAATAATTTATATATAATAAGAAAGATCGACCAGTCCGAGCAAACTCATTTCCATAATGTCATTAAAAACTAGCGCTTGGTGTATAGCAGATGAAACATTTTTACCTTTAAAATATATATTGATCAAAGAAAAAAAGAAAAGCTAGGATAACTTAGATTCTGCTCCGAACATTATTAGAGATTTGAATTATCAAGTTTGCAGCAACGCTGTCAATGAACATATCTAACCAGTAAGAAATTCAAAACATTTACATTTTTTAGTCGATGAAAATGGCAGCATTTTCATTTTAAACCAAAGTTTCAATGAGATTTCTTTAAATGTATTTAGTTTATGATCATCTCTTACTTTATGATCTCTGCTTATTACACTTTTTTGCTTTCATTGCTTTCTCAAATTCGCTTTATTTCTTCTTCAATTTTTCAAAAAGAAAAAAAAAAAATTAATTTGAATTTTGACATCTTGAATTCAAATTATGTTTTTCGCAATCACGAGTGTGTGTATGTAGGCGTGTGTGTTTGTGCGTGGGGGTATGCGTTTGTGTGTAGGGGTTATGTGTATGTGTGTAGGGGTTATGTGTATGTATGTGTGTGTAGGGGGGCATGTGTGTTTGTGTCTGTGTGCTGGCATAAGTGTGTGGGTAGTTATGTGTATGAATGTGTGGGGGGGGATATGTGTATGTGTGTGTAGGCTTATGTGTTTGTGTCTGTGTGCAGGCATGAGTGTGTGGGTAGTTCTGTGTATGTGTGGGTGTCTGTATGTATGCGTGTGTGTATGTGTTTGTATGTGTGTATGTGTGTGTATGTGTTTGTATGTGTGTATGTGTATGTGTTTGTATGTGTGTATGTGTATGTGTGTATGCGTGTGTGTATGTGTTTGTATGTGTGTATGTGTTTGTGTATGTGTTTGTATGTGTGTATGTGTTTGTGTATGTGTTTGTATGTGTGTATGTGTTTGTGTATGTGTGCGTGTGTGTGTGTAGTTGTGTATGTATGCGCGTGTGTGTAGGACATGGATGCAACCTGGAGACGGCTTTCTCTATAGGAGCAGCATCGTGAGGAGCCCGTCGACGGTGATGGTGCGGAGGGTGGCGGTGGGGAAAAATCAAATGACGCCAAAAAACAGTCAAATGAGAACAATAAGCAATCGTGATTGCTCAAAAAAATCTTTTTTTATACCTATTTTTCCCCATCCTTTTCCCTCTGCTTTCTTTTTCAGAAATTAAGGAAATTACTGTTTTCAATTCATCTAAGAAAAATAAATTCGAAACCTTGTAGAGGAAAAAAAACGAACTGTTCTTTCTCTGGTTGGGTAACTCACGTCAGATACTTGTCCATTATATTTTACAAGTTCGGGACACAGGTTGGATTAGTGAAAGTAAAGCAAACCATTAGCAACGATCCTAGACTTAACGTCTCTCCAACCGCAGTTCCCACCTTAATCACGCGTTGAAATCCGCCAGCTGAGATCAGTCGCTGCTCTAAAATTAGAAGGGTGGCCGTCACGCCTTTGGCCACTCGGAACAAATCTACTTCCACCCCTTCCCTCCTCCGGTCAAGAGGAGAATGATTGACATAAGACGAAAAACAGAAATATTGTCGGTATTATGCCATGGAAAATTAGCAAAATTTAAATGACAACTTCAGCTGTGACCAATGACGTTCAATCATTTGGGGACTATGAGGCAAGGGTGCCCACCCAGAGGGGGAGGGGTCATGGCGCAGATTGCCCCATTAAAATTTTTAGGGGAAGGGCTGTTTTGAGGGTCATTTTTCACTTTTTTAGATGGGCTCTTGCTTTTTTGGGGGATGCAATATTTACGGGGTGTGCTCTTGCTCTTAGGGGGAGCATCCCTGTATGAGTCAAGTTAAGCAAAAAAGAGACCGAGGGGACATGATTCAGCTGATTTATTAAAATGAAAGATGTTACGGGGCTGAAGTTTAGCACTGAAAACAGGACAAGGGGTCATTGTTTTAAGCTATTTAAATCTCAGGCTAACATGGATATTAGGAAAAATTATTATTTTAGCAGGGTAGTGGAACCTTGGAACAGCTTATCGGAAGAGGTGGTCATGAGCGAGGGAGTAGACAGTTTTAAGAGGGGCCATTGATCTTCACTGGGGATTGTAAATTGACTAGGACCAGTCTAGCTGGGCCCAGAGCCTGTTGCTGGTCGTCACTTTTGTATTGTATTAACTTTGTGCCACTTATGGTATCCGAACACGGAGGAATATCTACAATTTATCATTGTAGTTAAATTTTTTGATGCGTACGAAATGTTGTAAAAATTATATATATTTCAAATTTGCAAGAAAATTTTCAAAGTCTTCAAAAATTCTGTAATGTATATATATTTTTTAATTTATGAAATAAAAGTGTCTCTATAATAAGTAACTGATTCTCGCCTTGGGCATATTCCAAAGCTCTTAAGGATATGTTGAAAATAAAAATACTTAGAGCTCTTCGAAGATTTTTGGCAAATTTAATGCAGTAACTTTCAAGCGAAATTCATGGCTAATAAAGTATTTCTGTTATGATTAAAATTTCGATTATCTAGATAATAATATAGAGACAAAATTAGCAAAGTTTCATGAAAATGAGATGAAAATATTGTGAGTTATTTTTGAAGCGAAGAAGTTTGACGCAAAAGGTTCATTTCAAAAACAATGAACTTCACAAGTTTAAACTTCCAATGTTTTCCCCTCCATTATGCATATTCAGAGACCAATATCTTGCTTCTGACGAACTTAGAGACAAAAATTGACCAGCTCTATAGAGCTACGAAATTTATTGATCCAAAGTATTTGTGCAGTTTCATCAAAAATGGCCGTTCCAACGAGCTCTGATACATTAACTTGTTAACTGTTTACCCCGCCAATGTTTCAAAAATGGTACATGATATTTAACTAAATATTTTCCCTAGAAATAGCATTTAAATGAACAGGTTTTTATCACACTTTTAAGTATTATTTTGAAGTATTTTTTGAAGTTCTATTTGGTTGATTATATGTTTATGATCTTGTTTTGCGATTTTTTAAAAATGAGTGTGACTAGTTTTCTGCAGCTTTTTCTCATAAAATTTACCAAAAAATTTGATTTTTCAGAAAATAGGATGATATTTAATTTATTAGTAAAAAATACTTCAATGTATGATTTAACTATGCTTGTAGAATTGTACAATCATATTTTCGAAAGATTAGCCCTTTCAAAAAAGCAGGTTCCAATTTTGGAACATTAGCCCTTTCAGGGAGTTCTAAGAAGCGAAACACTCGACTAAAAGGGATAAATTTTAAGTTTCATAATATATGATTTCTTTCATCTTTTCGTTTTGAATGTACTCATGTAGATGTTCGCAAAACCAAACAAGTTTACATTTTACAAGGGTAAAAGGTTTCTACAGAATAAGAAAACAATAACAGTTGGACATAGGAGATGGCACATCTGCTCCAACAGCTGCATTGTCACGTGACACTGACAATGTATTCTTAGTGGACTTAGGATATGTTTCATGTCTCATATTTCAAAAACCTTTCATTAATTTGCTATGTTTTTTTCGAGCTATGCAAAATTTCGTTTGACGTGTTCCAACTGTAAGTCTGTCTACAAATGATGTCATGTTTTGAGGGGGAGTGGGGATCGTGAAACTGACATTCTGTGACAATGGGGAGGGAGGGAGTAAAAAGAAGTGTGACATTACGCATTTTTATAAGAATATATCTATGAAATGTTGCATGACATGTGACATGGGGGGGAGTAACCTGAAGTATGACACTTTTTGACAAATGGAAGGGGGGTCAAAACTGGGGGGAAAATGACATCATTTATGGACAGCCCCTGTTCATAAATGTTAAATAATGTCGAAGGGATTTCTTGTAGTAGCATAAACCGTGTCGTATTTAGAAACATCATTAGATGTTTCTAAATACGACACAGGATTTATCAGACGCAATGCAGAATATGCCAACTACCCCCAGCTGAAACCAGGCAATATTAGTTATAAATAACCAAGCAATATTAGTTAGTTAGAAGATATTTTAGAAAACGATTTAAAGCCGATTACAGCTATGTGGACGGATGGATATTTTTTCATCGAACTCTAATTTATCAAGAAAATCAGAATAAAAGCAAAAGCTAGGATCATTACTAAGAAACAAATGAAAACTGTAAAAAAAAAAAAAAAAGCAAGGATCGTTTGGAAAGAAAAGAAAAGAATGAAAACTGACTTCAATTGGTGGAAAGAAACTAATATTCACAAATTAATTCAATCAGAAGGTTTTGAAATTGTCCTACATATTCCCAAATGCAGAATATTTTTTTTTTTTAAAAACTTCATACAAAGTGCCAATGTTTCAAAAACGGAATACACACTAAAAACCTACCTTCACTATACCTACACAGATATAATTTCAAAAAAGGTATTCAAATCTGATCTTCCATCAATAGTTCGGCGTGTAAACGGTCCCCGACAGTAAGGCATTAAGCCTAATGTATTACAAAACCTCTCTCGTACGGACATCCTCAGACACAGACACTATTTTAAGAGTTAATTGCATTGATTGATGCCTACTTTATTATGGACAAATTATTTCAGGAATAAAAAAAATAACTTCGAGAGTAAAGTATTTAAACATTAGAAAGTTTATCTTTGATATAAACTCAACGAGTGGTTGGGAAAATGAACGAATCTAAACATTAAATAACAATTTATTTTCAAAGCGCAACATTATTTTTTAGACTTGATAACGAAATGGGTTTTTCTTTGCAATAAAATACCAGATCTTCAAACATAAATAAATAAATAAATAAAAATAAAAAGGAAAATTATTTTGCAATTTTTCTAATGAAATAAAATGAATAAATAAGATTAAAAACCCCGATCATGCGGACACCCCTGTTTCATAAACAAGAAAGTTTGTCTCTTTAGAGTCCGCTCCAGAAGGGTTTTACTATATTTATATTAAGTAGGTGTTCCAAGCATAGTTTAGTCGCATAAAAGACAATGTGAAATTTGTTTTTCCGAAAAGAATTAAGTCACAAGTAAGCTTTATGCCAAGTCAAATTTAACCAATGGCAGTTTTCTTTGAAATCACGTAGTTTGTTTCACGAGGACGCAAGGGAGAAAGTCTTTGGTGTGACCCTTCTTAAATAAAACCTAAAAACCAACGTGAAACAAGAAAGACAAAAAACAGATGTTTTGAAGCTTTGAGAACTAGTAAATTACTCGAATGTTTTTGTTTTGATTTATAACCGATCTTCCAGCGAGATACACCTAATGCTAGCATAAGTAAAAATAATGATAGCGCTGAAACAATAGACGTTTTAAATGAAGATTGGTGCAAACTACTTTCCGAAATTGTGTATCTAATATTTAAGCTGTATTTAAAAGCAAAGAACACTTGAATTACTTTCAAATCGTAATGTGTCATTTCATGTCATTTGTTTCTGCAAAACGGCATAAATTATACATATAAGTGCCAAAAGGGGAAAAGCAATTTTTCCCCTTTTTTTTAAATTTCTAAACAGCTATATCTTCGGAACTTTATGAGATACATACTTTGGTGTATCCAAGATTTTTGGGATTGATTATCTTTTCCTCAAATCCAATGTTAAATCTTTCATAGCAAAATCGCACTTTTTCAAGAACTAAAAACAATTGACTGAGAAAAAGAGATACTTAAAGCAATGGCGTCACTAGGGGGGAGGGAGGGTGTCACCCGTCTGGGTTACGACACCCTAAGTGTAATTGCAAGTTTGGGAGAAATATGAACCTAAAATGAATTTTTATGAATACGAACTTGAAAATTTTCCAGGGGTGAACCCCCGGACAAACCTTTTTTTTTTGAGCAATCACGATTGCTTATTGCTCTTATTTGACTATTTTTGGCGTTAGGCTGATTTTATTTTCCCGCCAGCATCCTCTGCAGAATCACCGTCGACCGGCCGCCTCACGATGCTGCTCCTCTTGCGAAAACCGTGTCCAGGTTGCGTCCATATCCTACACACACACGCATACATACACACACCTACATATACACACACTCATGCCTGCACACAGACACAAACACACATGCCTACATACACACACACACGAACGCCTACACGCACAGCACTGCTTACACAACACTCACACACATGCATACATACACTCTCACACACACGCACCCACACATATGCGCCTACACACACACACGAACGCCTACACGCACAGCACTGCTTACACAACACTCACACACATGCATGCATACACTCTCACACACACGCACCCACACATATGCGCCTACACAAACACACACGCGCATACATACAAACACACGCTCGTGATTGCGAAAAACATAATTTGAATTCAAGGTGCCAAAAACTCAAATATTTTTTTTTTTTTTTTTTGTACATTAGCCTACTTAAAATTTCGTTACAACACAAATATAGTTGTTTCTGAAAATTGCATGAATATCATGTTTTTATGTTTCTATATTTTTTTCTTCTTTTGCCCCTATAAATTAGGAGGGGGGGTGACACCACAAATTACCCCCCACCCTCCGGGTGTCACCCATGCTAGGTACGCCACTGCTTAAAGATATCAGAGCTGTTTAAATTATTAGCTTTAGTAGAATAATGTAACGCTCAGTTATAGATTTTTCCAATTCAAATGACACAGGCTGAAAGAGGTTTACGATAAACCTGCCTCTTGTTGATGTGGTGATGGCTGTTTCGACAGGTGGTCGATGTACACAAATTTCACTTCAACCACTTTTGCGGAACGCACCGCACACGACGCACGAGAGCCGGTCCGAGGCAAAAAAGAAAAAGAAGAAACGAAAACCAACCCTCCCCGGCATCCCTGTGACGTCAGCGACCTTGATTTCTTGAGCTTCGGAGGCGGCAGCAGAAAGAATCGTTTTCAGTTTCTTCTGTGCCGGAGAAGCGAAGAGTTCGATGTCCGCTGCTCGGAACGGATCTTGACAGACGATCGGACCATTGTCCGAATAATAAGGATATACACCTCCCACCGCCCTGACCTCCCCTGGATCCCGCTCAAAATGCTGAGCTCTCTCCTCAGCAATCTTCGGAATTTTCTGTAGAAGGATCGAAGAGGAATTGTCAATCTTTTTTTTCGCGCCTCAAGTCTCTTCTCGTCGAACGTAATTCGCTGTGTGTTGTGTTTGTGACATGCTTCTGGAATTTACCTCCACCAGTCAGCAGTCCAAGTGAGTATTCCGAACATATTTTTATTTCCAAGTGATTATTTCCATATTATTAGTAACTAGTGGTACCTGCACGGCTTTGCCCGTAATAGAAAAAATGAAAAGGTCTTTTGGTTCGCCTGTATATTTACAAATAATGTATGATGAATTTTCTCGCCAAATTGGCTTGTACCCATGTTACGGTTCCACGTTATGATAATTTCGTATCTCGCCAATTGGATTGTGCCCATGTTACGGTTCCACGTTATGATAATTTCGTAATTTACTCGTCCATCTTATGATAGTTTTGTTCTTAAAATTGGAATAGAAAAAGAACCACATCGAATTTTCGAAAAATTGCTTCGAGGTGCACACCCCCATGCTACAAACTAACTTTGTGCCTAATTTCATGAAAATCGGCCGAACGGTCTAGGCGCTATGCGCGTCACAGAGATCCTGACTGACAGAGGGACTTTCAGCTTTATTATTAGTAAAGACTAGCGGAACCCGCACGACTTTGCTCGTAATAGAAAATGAAAAGGTCATTTCGTTCTCCTGTATAGTTTACAAATAATGGATGATGAATTTCTCACCAATTTGCTACGTTCATTTGCTGGCCCATGTTCCAGTTCCACGTTTTGATGATTTGGTAATTTGTTCGTCCACGTTATAATAATTTCGCTCTTTAAAATGTTCTTAAAATTGGAATAGAAAAAGAACAAAATCGAATTTTCGAAAAATCGCTTCGAGGTGCTCATCCCTATGCTACGAACTAATTGTGTGCCAAATTTCATGGAAATCGGCCTAACGGTCTAGGCGCTATGCGCATAACAGACATACAGAGATCCGGAGACACAGACTTTCAGCTTTACTATTAGTAAAGATAACGAAGATGTATGATGAATACAGTCAAATTTCGATAACTCGAAGTCCCAAGGGATCGGTTAAAACCTTCGGGTTAATGGTAGTTCGAATTATGGGTAGTTCCCAGAGCCTGTTCAACAGTTAAGCCATTGCGAAAAGGCATCGAGTTGTCGCGAGTCGACTGCAGCAGGAATCGTTTGTACGTGAATGAGAAACACAATGCCCGTTTGTTTTTACCCAACATCAAATTTCGAACACAATCTGCAAAAATATCTGTTTTTAGGCAGTCAGTTAAAGGTAACTTCCTTGCTTTAAAGTGCCCCATTCAAGTGTTATTGTATCTATTGGGCATAAACGGAAGAATAACTCCTAAAACTGAAGTATTGCTTAGTTATTCAAAATTAAGAAAAAATAATTATAAAAACCATTTACAATCAGTGAATTACTTGGTTCAAAATTATGCTCCCATTTTGTGTAACTATGAAGCGTTATTCATGTGGTGTAAAATAAATTTTAACAAAAAAAAAAAAAAAAGCACAACTTTGTACTGGGAACAGGGGTACACCGATGGGTGGTCACGGGAGGTCACTGACGACGTTACAAAAATCTGTGACGTTACAACTGTGACGTTACAAAAATCATTTGGCAGATTTTGCAGACTAGCAAATTTAGATGCAGAATTGCATTTGTAGTTTTCTTTTTTTATTTTAAAAAAATTTCAGATTCCTCTTCTCATTTGATGTAATATAGTTATGGTATGTATTTATACTTTTATTTTAAGATTCAGTGAAATTCGGAATTCCATTTGGTAAATTGAGAATTTTCTCTCCGAAAAATTTTAGTGCAGGGCACTCCAATCTGGGAAATTAAAATGTCTCAATGTCCTAATTCTTCCCTTTTTTTTATCGGGTAGAAACGTGAGTTTTTTTCTTTTTTCTTCTTAAATCATTCATCAAGTTGTATAGAATGTTACATTGTTGGGCGAGAGATTTCCACAACTTCATATCTGCATTCGAAAGTAGCTTCCAAACAATCACTTCAGAAATTTTGGATAACACATTAAACTTCACTCAGTGTTTTCAACTCATTTCTTAAAATAAGACATAGAAAACTGATGTTGTAACTTTGCCAGTAACTTTTGAAGAATAATATAAGAATGAACTCATAACAGCAAAACGCAGCCAACGTCACTCAGGGGGCGTGCACAGGGGGGAGGGGGGAGAAGACACACCCCGACCCTGAAGGGGGCCCAAAACGTTTTAAATTAGGGGTGAAATCTATGTAGAAATGTTGGGGTGAACAATATGGGAGGGGGGCAGTAAATTTTGTGACGGGCCGCAAGATTTCTGTGCACACTCTCGAAGCCACTTCTCTTTTGTAACTTGACTCGGCATATAAACCAAAAGCTTAAAGTCGCTATTTTTGCACATTTATAAAAACCTTTCAAAGATATTCCCTTTCATCTGTCGTATGAAACGAAACAAAGATTTTGCTCTCACGTTCTCCGAATGAAATACATTTTAAAAGTTAGTCCCTTATTTTCATCATAAAACATAAATTTTCAACTCCTTCGGCATTGGAAGCGCATTCGTAGGTATTTTTCAGTTGACGATCGTGCAAAAACTTTTTATCAAATAATTAGAGAAAATACAATTTTTCAAACAAAAAGCAGTGTTAGACGAAATTTTTGCGTTTCAAGACTGAAAATACAAATGGTTTTCAACTTTTATTTGCATTTTTATCGCTGTTTTTTTTTAAATAAATTTGTATTGTTATTACTATTTATTTACTTTATTAATTTATTATTTTTAATTTGTTTATTTTTTAGTAAGCATTTAAGTTCGGAATTTCCTAAAATGTGTCCGCATAAAAAATATTTAAATTTTTATTTCACGAATTTGAAGTATCGCATGAAATTTTGAAATACTTTCTACGTCAATGGAAAAAGAAAGATTTTTGTAAATCGAGGGAAAATGTCCCCGTATAAAAGTCGTCATGCAAGTTTTTCTTTTTCCTAGGCCAATATAATTACTATCAAGATTTATTGCTATCAATAATTAAAAGTAGCATCCTATTGCCACAAAATGGATTGGTGCTTCTGGTATGATTTCCAAATTTTCATTTTTACTTTCTTCTATATCTAATATATAGAAGAAAGTATTGGATTCGTGCAAATTTTCGAATTTCGACGGATTCCAACGTTTTGAGGTGTACCGAGTCCATTTCGACTATTTTTGGAAAATGTCTGTCTGTGTGTGTGTGTGTGTGTATGTGTGTCACGTCTGTGTGTGACCAGTTTTTTGTGGCCGCTCTACAGCAAAAACTACCGCATGAAATCGAACGAAATTTGGTACACATATGTGCCGCTATGTGTACTTGTGCTCATTGGTTTTTGGCGCGAAAGGTTGGTTTTTCCTCCAAGGGGGGTGGAGCAATGGGACGTTTTTTGAGTTACACGTGCTTGCTATTCCTCAGGAAGTAACTGGCGCAATCAAACAAAATTTGGTCCATATGTTGCCATTAACAGGAACAGGTGCTGATTCAATTTTGGTGTCAATAACTCAAACGGGGGTTGAGCTACAGAACGTTTTTTGTCGTCAATTGTGACTGCTGTATCTCAAGAAATAATGAACGGAATGAAAGGAAAATTTATCGGCAAGTAGCCCTTAGTGGGTATAAGAGCTGATTTTATTTTGGTGTCAACAGCTAAAAAGGGGGTAGCGCAATCGCCCGTTCTTTTTTTCCATTGTGAGTGCCCTATCTCAAGAAGTAATGCTACGTTCTGTTTGAAATTTGGAATAAATGTGAATCCATATGTAAACAGGCTTCGGTTCAATTTTGACGCCAATCGCTCCAAGAGGTGTTGATTTTTTTTTTTTCGAATAAAAATATTTTTATAATTGCAACAATAAGAAAGATAAATCGTAATAGACTGTCGTCTGCGTATTTCTCGTGATTTTAATTGTATGGAAATGATCGGAAATATTACCTCAATGATTTAAAATTTTTAACTGTTGCCATCTTATGTTTGTTAACAAATAAAATATTTGTAATTAATTCAAGCAAGGCTTTTAAAATAACTTTCAATTTTCGCTCTTTTCTTTGCTTTTGCAATAATTCAGACATTGTTATGGTCGTCAAGTTTTTGCATGTGTCATTTTGTTTTTGTTGGGAATATTGCTTCCTCGTCAAGCATGGGGAGGGATCAGAAAAAAAAAAAATATGTATATATATATATATAGAAGAAAGTTTCGTGATGGCCACAACATACTAGTTGTAACTTACACGCTTTGCTTCTGGTTACCTCATTTACTAAACCAAAATCAAATTCAATTCAAAAGCATTATTTTCCTCAGTTACGCAAAAGGGATCCTATCTCACGTGTAACATTTAAATGTGGGCAGCCATTGTATTTTCCACTTTCATTTTGACCTTACATTTTATTTATTGAGCTATAAAACCATTTTAAATCATGAGCTGAAAAACGCAATATTCAGTAAAAAGGGAAATCTAATGGAGAATAAAGTTATTTCTCTTATTGACAACCATTTTGAAAGCCTTAGTTTTTCAATAATCGAAATTTATTCCTGTAAAGCTTGTTAAATTTTATACAATATTAGTATGAGATCAGAAACTACGTTTTCTTTTCTTTTATTGGAGGATACATTCTCGTTTTAAAAGCACTCAACTTTTGTAAAATCAGTATTCTTTTGTTTTAGTCTTTTATTCTAATATTTTTCTCCTTACTCTTCGGGATTTTCTCTCAGTCACCATTATTTCCCCTTAATCATTTTGATTTTTTATACAATCAATAGAAGTTTTCATACCAAGAACCATCAGGATTTTCTTTGTCCTCAGTCAGATGCGAATTCAAGGGGGGGGGACGGTGGGGGTCGAGCGCCTCTCTTTTGGGGGTCAAGCGGGACTCTTCACCAGTAATTTTTCGAAATTGAATTCCAAAAATGCAATTTTTGACGATACTTGATGATGTTAGAGCTCAGGAGAATGGAAGATTGGAGCTCTTTAACAAAAATGTTCCAAAATTGAAGTCCGAAACGCTTGAGATTAACATTTGTTCATCAGGATGCGTAGTAAGGAATATGTAATAGAAATCAATCGCCTACCTCTTGAAAAATTTCTAGGTCCTCCCTTGTCCTCAGTGAAAATTTTAATTTATTTAATTTGCCAATTCTTTAAGACTTCTGTTTCTGATAATAATTTGCGTTCCTGGTGCCTTACACCCAAAGAAAAGATTTTTCTTCTAATTAAAAAAAAAATATCTTGAGTACTTGAGAAGTTTTGGGAACTAAGATTTTAATCAGATAAACATCTTCATAAGCACTCCGATACTGCTGAGCAATAGTGAAATATTTAAAACGTCTTCGACATTATACCCAGTTTTGTAGTCACGATGCGTATCGTATAATACTGAAATTAATGTGTGGAATAAATGACCTTTTAAGCGTACCTACTGTGCTAGTGAATTGTAGTTTTAGAGTAAGAAAAGAAGAAATAATGACTTTTTTTTTATTATTTTATGAACGTGAGCTGAAGAAAAAAAAACAGTGTGTAATTCTCTCTGAACTCTTCAGTTTGACGGCGAAATAAATAGAAAGTTTATATTCCTTATCTATTAGCATAAAAAATAAGATCAAAATTGAACTTCGGTGCTTCCAAAACAACGCAAGAAATAGCAAAACAAAATGATTAGCCACTTCAGATTAAAGAAAGCATTAGAGAAGAAATTAATGTAATAAAAACTAAACGATGAACAGATACAGGAATATATTAACGGGAAAAAACTTCAAAAGTACTTCGGTAACCAAGTTACGATCTCAAAAATGTTAAAATGTCTGACAAATTTTAATTGTAATCATTAGAGAGATCTATAGAGAAGAATATCTGCAAAAAGGAACAAGACGAAAATCCAACAAAATTGAGCATTAAGATTAGCTAAGTGCGTAAAGAGTCAAATAAAAGGGGGCAAGAACCAAGAAATCAACATATTCATTAATCTCATTGGTTGATTGAACACAATAAAATAGAAGATCTTAAAAATTCTAAAAGTAAAAATATCAAGAAATATTGTTTATTTAGAGAAAAAAATAAAAAGAAGGTTGTTTTTAAGAAAATGACACGAAGTGTGATTTAAATGCAATAATTATTTTTAAGCGATTTGAAAAATTTTGAGGTATATTATCTCTGGAGCCTCTGCAGCTTTTTTGATAACGTAGGGTGACTACACTATGTTTTTCTTTACATTTGTTTCAGTAATTAATATTTAAATCTAATGCTTGTGAAATTAAAAAATACTTTTCATTTCTTAAAAAGCAAATAAAAGTACTTTTTTTTTGGTATTCGTATGAATACACTTACACAATACATAAACATTAAACATTTTCAATATACCAGGGAGTTGAAGATTGAGCTAATTGAACTAAAATGGGAATTCAATATCTGTCTTGTGATTTCTAGACAGTTTTTTACTCCCTTCGTCAGAAAACGTGGCAAATACTTCATTTTCATGTCCAAATATTTGATATACATTTACCATTCTAATCCAGTAGGATGCTTTTATATACAAATTTTTAATGAAACAAAAGTTATTAACCAAGGTAAAGAACTTTGATTCCTTCAAAGCTTCTACAGTAGGGTTTATTTTTTAACAAAAGAACTTCAGAAAAAAAAAACCTTCATAAATTATTTTCATACGTTGTCTGAATTCCGTCTGTGTCAAAATTCGATGAAAAATTAAAAGTGCAGTAGCCGAGCTCCCATGAGCTCACATAAGACTGATGTCTCTGAGACATCATTCATTTCATGCTTCGTCGCAGAATGACGTCACCGAGACGTCATTTATTTTAGACACCATAGTCCACGAGACGTCTTTCGTGTGCCAGTAAAAACCTTTTGACGTCTCTGAGACGTTATTGTAGCACAAATTTTTAATGCAACAAAACTTATTAACAAAGGTCTTAGAAAGAACTCGGAATGTTTTCACAGTTTCTACAGCAATTTTCAACAAAAGAATTCCAGGAGAAATTTATTCTTCGCAATGTATTTTCAAGCGTGGTCTAAATTCCACCTAATGTGTCAAAATTCTGTGAAACATTTGAGGTGCACTAAGCTCCCGTGAGCTCACATAGACTACTGTCTCTGAAACGTCAATCATTTCATGCGTCGTCGTAAACTGACGTTTCCGAGATCATTTCTTTCATGCTTCGTCGTAGAATGACGTCACCGAGACGTCATTCATTTTAGGCACCATAGTCCACGAGACATCTTTCATGTGCCACTAAAAACTCTTTGACGTCTCTGAGACGTTATTGTAGCACAAATGTTTAATGAAACAAAACTTATTGACAAAGGTCTTGGCAAGAACTCGGAATGCTTTCACAGTTTCTACAGCAATTTTCAACAAAAGAATTCCAGGAGAAATTTTATTTTTCACAACATATTTTCAAGCGTGGTCTAAATTCTATCTAATGTGTCAAAATTCGCTGAAAAATATGCAGTAAGCTCCCGTGAGCTCACATAGACTAATGTCTCTGAGACGCTATTCATTTCATACTTTGCTGTAAACTGAATTCTCCGAAATCATTTCTTTCATGCTCCGTCGTAGACTGGTGTCTCCAAAACGTCATTAGTTTTATGTAGCGTTGCAGACTGACGTCTCCGAGACGTCTTTCGTGTACCTCTAAACACTCTTTGACGTCTCAGAGACGTTATTGTGTGTCAAGATATCGGAATAATAACTAATCTACTACTAAGATTAGTTATTAACTCTAACAAAAAGAATAGAGCTGAGGTCTCAAATATAGTATTTCATTCATGTTTATTTGAGTAATTCTTTAAAAAACTTCACGCAATCCTTGTGGAATTTCTATGTTCTGCAAAATTTTGCTTAGAAAATATTGCTTTTTTTGAGTAAAAATTGTGAAAATCGTTTGACAAAAATGGGTATCATTTGATGGTTTGAAGAAAAAAAATCACTTAAATCGTCAAAGAAATAAGTGCTCCTTGGCGATATAAGCGTTCAATCAATTTGCTAAAAGAAGTAGAGCTTATTAATAGATATAGGATCAAGAAGGAAAAAATGCATCGCAAATGATTACCGTTGCGACGTAATTGGGTTAAAAGAAAAACAAGTATTAAGGCACATCTGCAATGCTAACTTGCGTTTTGGCACGTCGTTCTCTTCTAATCTTGTGGGAATGTCCGGCGGCTTTAAAAATGATGAGCATTTTGAATAGTGATAACTTTAAGCGGTTTAAGTATGGTTGTTAAATTGTAGAAGACATATTTAGGTTAAAAGATTACCTAATGAAGAGGAAAACAACTATTTCGAAATTAAAAAGAACGTAAACTAATACTAAAGCCCAAAAAATCACAAGAAATTGAATATTAACTTGATCTTTAATAATAATAAAGCTGAAACTCTGTCTCTGTCAGGATCTCTATCTGTCTGTCAGGATCTCTGTTACGCCCATAGCGCCTAGACCGTTCAGCCGATTTTCATGAAATTTGGCACAAAGTTAGTTTGTAGCATGGGGGTGTGCACCTTGAAGCGATTTTTCGAAAATTCGATGTGGTTCTTTTTCTATTCCAATTTTAACAACAAACTTTTTTTAAGATGGACGAGTAAATTACGAAATTATCATAACGTGGAACCGTAACATGGGCACAAGCCAATTGGCGAGATACAAAATTATCATAACGTGGAACCGTAACATGGGTACAAACCAATTGGGGAGAAAATTCACCATACATTATTTGTAAATATACAGGCGAACCAAAAGATCTTATAATTTTTCTATTACGGGCAAAGCCGTGCGGGTACCACTAGTATTCCAATAAAATAGTTCGGATATTATAAGTAAAATAATTTTAATGCGTATTACTGTTTAAGGGGAGAAGAAAAGAACTCGCATAGAAGCATATTTGGCACTTGTTTTTGAAAGTGAATACTATATGTTACATGGCTATTATTGTCCGTTTTCCACGAGAAGGTACTGGACTCCTCCCTTGTCACGTGGTATCCGATGATTCTATTTCGCTTTTTTCGACAGGAGGTATATTCGGATCATAGCATTTTGTTGTGAAAGTAGCAGTTTTTAAAATGTAAGAAAAACTAAAATGACAACAGACAAGTGAAGCAAATGATGTAAAGCACACTAAGACTTTTTTGCACATTAAAATGCACGCCCAAATTAAGGCTGCCTGGTTGTCTCCTTTATTAGAAGCGCGTGGATTGCGTACCGATCACCCATGCGTAAAATGGAACTCTGCATTCGAGGGGGTGTGGCGAAGTGCCTTCTCCTGAAAAACGGACAATAACAAGTGCAAAAATAATTACAATTAATGTTTAAAATATCTGCCTACATGAAGTACCGTCTAAAAATTGTTCACATTTTATTTGCTCCCTTATTTATTTTTCTCTTACCTTTTCATAGTCGAATTTTCGTATGAAAGGGAAGGAGGGGAATTCGAGGAAAATTTTTGTTGAAATTTCATTCAGCAATTTATTTGTTGTTGCTGTTGTTATCGTATGGCAAGTACAAAATTAAATACAGTAAAAAAAAAAAAAAAAAAGAGTCGAATCGAGCTGAAAGCTTCAAGAACGCTTTCGCGACTTCTACGTCCTTGTCTGTGTAGAGCTTTTACTTTGTGCCGAATGCAATTTGTTTCTTCTACTTTTGTAATCTTAAATATCTTAAAAAAGTACTTGAATTTAAAATGTCCCCAATAACATGTCCTTTAAACCCCAAAGTTCTCTAGAGCACAAGACCACTCTTCAGTAGTAACGCATGACCACAATGCTTTGTTGCTAAAGATGTGGGTCCTATGCCAACATCCTTTATTTACCGTTGACCATCTAATCATTCGAAGTTTCTTGTAATAGCGTCCTTGTTTCTTGTAAGTTGAGAAACGGAGAGGAAAAAAAACAAAGTGTCTCCCACACAAAGCCGGTGCACCCTTTTCTGTTTCGTACCACATGGGAACAAAGTTGAGATTTTCCGCTTCGACTCCCTCCTGCGAGATTTTGCATGGCCGTAGAGAAAAGAATTCTTTTTATAACCGCTTTGTTCTGCATTGTTCTTTGTTTTCTGGATTAATTGGGAATTAGACGGTGGCATCACCCCGCGGATTCAGACGATTTCTCTGTTTATGGGTTTCGTAGGGTTTGGGTGGGTGAATAACACTTTTCTGGGGTTCAAGTGTGAGGATTGAAATTGACATTTTCCTTTCTTGGTTTGATGGATGAGGTAAATTGACTGATGTTGTGCGGCAAAAGAAGAAATTGTTTGATGTAGAAAACAGATAAGTGAGGATTAAAGAAAACTGTTATGACCTTGGGCATCCATACCAGAAGCATTTTGAGTATTATTGTAGAGTAGAAGTACATTGACGTCAGGTGACTTGTTTGCTTCTCCACCGGGGGGGGGGGGAGTCTGTATTTGTTTCTCGTGTTTTAAAATTTTCATTCTAAAGTACACGCATTGGTTTCAAATCACAACAAATTAAGAAAACTGACTTTTTTTTTATTTATTTAAAACGTACCTGAACTATTTGGTTAATAGGGACATCAAGGTTGTAAAAGAGTTTTAAATTTTCTAGAAGTTTCACTCCTATGTCGAAAGTATTATTTTTAAACTTTAAACGCATTTTTCTCAGCATTTTTTTTAAGTTCCATTTTTTAAATTAGGCTTTTTATTGATAAAAACTGAATCACATGCTGTATATTTTGACCCTAAATTCTAAGTTTTTCAAGTGCATTACAGAGGAAAAGATACCGCAAAACCTACGCACTATGAAAATCTGCCATCAGTTTCCAAACATAGATCATAGTATAGCACATCATTTAACACTAATATTGTACAAGCAGGTGAAATAGATATTTTTTTTTAATCATTGCTCAAGATTTTTTTAAAAGTTAATTAACATAAAAAAGTCTTGAGCAATGATAAAAAAAAAACATTAACAATCATAACAAATTAGTTATCTTTAACTTTTTTCATTGGAAACACTTTAATAAACAATGTACTTTTCAATGTGCAAAGAGTTAATTTTTAAATTGAAATTCGAAAAAAAAAAAATCAAACCTATACGCATACCTTAAGGGAAGTTTTAATGTTTTCTAAATGACTTGATTTAGCAACTCAGCGGATTATTTTAGTTTAATGAAGCTCTTTTCATTGCTTAATTTAGTTGGTGATTTATTTTAAGTTTTGATGTAACTTTTAATGTTAGTTAATGTCTTTTTTTCCACACTTGGCCATGTAATGGTTATTAATGCTTGATTTAGTTTCTTGAAGTAATTTGTACATTTTATTACATTTTTCAATCCAAATTAACCGCTCGTTTTATTAAAACGGTAATTTGGGAAGTTATTTTTTGCTTCAGTTAAAAATTCTGACAAAAAAAAAAAAAAAAAAGCGTTGCCGTATAAGCAGTTGTTATTGTTGACTTATTCCACATGTTCTAGTCTCAGACTGAACGAAGAATCCTTAAAATATCAAAAACCTAATAAGGACTCATAAGTCTCATGACAAAAGATAAATTGGTATAGTTCCTAAAGATTGAAGATCCGAAGCACCAAATAACAGAATTCGGATTTGACTCCCATACTTGCAGATCTTGGTCTCTAACGTCCTGCCTAAAAGATAAGCTGTTATTATGCACCCTAGTGTAAATACATCTGCTCAAAAATAGTGTCCTGCAAAAAAAAAACTAAAAGTCCATCAGGTGGACTAAATAATGTGGTATTGCAAAATGTTTCTGTATATTCTTGAACAACACGGCGGAATGGAAACTTTAAACGGGAAAAAATACGGAATGGAAACATGTCGCCTTTCTAAAGTTGGAAAAGTCGCCAAACTAGGATATTGTATTCAACAACGATTAATACATTACATCCTGAACAAAACCTCGTTCTAAAATTTAGCATTATTTAACTCAAATTCTGGAACAAAAAAACGGTTTATAGTTACTGCGGAAAACGGATAAATAATGGCTAGTTCAAAAAGATACATTAACACAAAAATTTTGATGTACACTCTCGGATGCAAGTGTTTAGGAAAATCTTGTCTGTGTGACAATTTCCCCTACATAATTCAACTGAACTTTAAACCCTTCCAAAAACAATACCACCATAATAAGGTTAACGTTTTGTTTTATGCGAAGCATGTTCTAAATACCTACTGTCAACACCCCCCCCCCCCAGAGGAGTTATTTTAAAACTCCGCCGTCTCTGAAAAAAACCGGATTTTTTCGGAACTTGAAGGGTGAATGCAAACTCAAAGAAAATTTTACTTAGAATGAAATTGCTTGAACTAATAAACGCGTTTGTTTATGAAAGCATTCGGTGAGCGAATCTTTTTGAACTGAACGATGTAATTAGTTCACATATAATAGCTTAATCTGCTGTAACACCAATCTTTTGTCAGATTCACAGGTCGGGTATGTGAATTAAACTTACATATCTACTAACTTTAATATGTGCTGCTCCATTAAAAAGTATTTGTGTGAGTGGTTTGACATTTTACGTAGCATTCCTGTAAACGGTCAAGTTACGAAAAGAAAGAAAAACTATTCGTGCATACTGAAATAACATGTTTGCCTGTTTGTGGCTCGCGTTCTGGAAAAATGTGGAAAAACAGTAAGACCCATAGTTGCAGGCAAACCGAATATGGCAGCTGTTGTAATGATGTGACATTATTCTCATGTGTAGAAAAGCTTTTGTTAGATATTACCGGTCGAGTTTAATTTTTGTTTCTCGAATTGTTTTTAATATGAGTTATTTCACAATTTATGCGATTTTAAGCATTATAACTCCAGGGAAGTCGAACTAATTGCGTCAGAAAAGTACTTTTTGTTCCAGTTGTAAATCTAATTTTAATGCGACTCAGTTTTTTTTTTTTTAATGAATCAATTTTATAAAGTAATGGATTTTTAATAAGTTAATTCGAAACGTGATTTAAAGGAAGTTTTGGTTCCAAATTTGACAGCTCCACTTTGTCGCTAAGGTGCAAAACGATCGCGAAATCGTTTCCAAAGCAGCCGCTGAAGGCAGCTACCGAGAAGAAATAGCCTGCTAGTCAATACATAAAATAACTCCTCGTTTTTCAAATGGGTACTTAGTTTAAGAACGTCTTTCTATGAATTACATTAATAGGTTCGATTGAGCGACTATCTGTTAAATCGCGTTTCAGAATAACGCTCGTAAGTCATTATTTCAGGGTATGGACATTTCACCCTCTTTCGAAAGGAGCTCAGACGCTTAACGAAATATTTTACTATACTTGATTTATAAAGAATATCATATCTGCTGTTATTTGTTAACTTGTCACTCATGCAATTTTTATTTATGCCTATGCACACTTATGCATATTGAATAAGATACAGCATGAAGCTTCCGTATAAATTGAAAAAAAGGCAACGTTTTGCAAGTTAACTCTGAAGAGTGTATTTTTTTTATCATTGGCACTGCTAAACCTTTTGAGATTTCCTACCGCTATTAAATAAAATAAATATCATTTTAGAAAAAAAGTTAACGATTCTAACAAATGATCGTAACTCGATGAAGTGGATATTGGCTAGCAGAGTTTCTGCGCAATGAATGTATAAACATAACTATTATGTGTACATGCATACATTATACATATGTATATATAGAGAGTTTTTATACTTTATATTGGTTAAATTTCATACAACTTTTTCCAAAACAGACGCGATATTCAAAAATTCATATTTATCATTAACACTCAAGTATTACAATTATTTTACTCTCCCTTCATTAAAACTTATTTTTTTCACTACACACAAATATATATATATATATATAAATAATAATAATATATATATATATATATATATATAAATTATATATATATATATATTATATATATATATATATATATATATATATATAGAGAGAGAGAGAGAGTTTGTACTCATATCTTAAACCTAAAGTTTCTGAAACGAATTAAAGCTTTGAATTTACAGTAGCCCCAAACCATCCGAGAATTATCATGGGTCTGACACGGCTACTCCTCGCATGTGGGCAGACGTAGGAAGAAGACAAGTGGGCTTAAATCGCAGCGTTTCGTCACATTTCCACGTTTTCCCAGCGCAACCGTCATACCCCGTGTCACATCTTTTCGGTTGACGCCTCTTACGTTTCATGCGTTACCATCCACAAAATATCCATCAAAAAATCAATGGAAGCAGAACTGAAAGTAGTGTCAAGTGTAGGTAGCCCTCACAACTTTTGAAAATACTTTGACGAGAAGAGATATACATCTTCTAACGAACAAAATAATATGCATTTAGCAGTGATGATACCTATTTATGTAGAGGCTTAATGTAAGTAAACAAAAGGTGATTACCATCCACTGTCCTTAGTCAGAATTTCTGTTTTAGGGATGTTTGTCAAAAGCGATGCATAAAATTATCTGTCTTAACTGTGAATGGCTCTTTTGAGGTGTTTGACAGGATTTAAAATGCATTTTAATGCCCAAGTAAAACTCCAAAGTTTCATAAAACTGCATGCATTTCTGGCATTGTTTCATTTTTTTAATCAAAAATTATCTTTCTTTTTTTTTTTTTTTTTTGAGCAATCACGATTGCTTATTGTTCTCATTTGACTGTTTTGAATTCCTATCGTTTTATTTTCCCACCAGCACCCTCTGCCAGCACCACCGTCGCGTCGACCGGCCTCACGATGCTGCTCCTCTTCCGAAAACCGTCTCCAGGTTGCGTCCATATCCTACACACACACGCGCGTACACACACATACACACACTCATGCCTGCGACAGACACAAACACACACTCCTACACACACACGCACATACACACACTCATGCCTGCACAGAGACACAAACACACAATCCTACACACACACGCACGCACATACACACACTCATGTCTGCACACAGACACAAACACACACTCCTACACACACACACACACTCATACGCATACTCTTGCCTGCACACAGACACAAACACACTCATACACATACTCATGCCTGCACACCGACACATATGACTACATACACACACACGAACGCCTACACACACAGCACTGCATACACAACACGCACACACATGCATACATACGCACACACACGCTCGCACCCACACACATGCGCCTACACAAACACACATGCGCATTCATACGCACACATGCTCGTGATTACGAAAAACATAATTTGAATTCAAGATGCCAAAAATTCATTTTTTTTTTTTTGGAATGTTTATAAAATATACATATTATTCCTGCGTTAAAAAGAAGTAAATGTGTAAAAATCAAAATGGTAGTGAACAGATCTCTTGAGAAATGGGGAAAAACTCTCAATTCTTTTATCTTATATTGTGAAGCCTTAGGTTTACCGAGCTTTACCGCATTGTGTGGGAAGAGCGATAAGGTCGTCTCATTCAGAGGGAGTCGCGTGGATGAGACGTATTAATTCTGACCACAAGATCTCACATAACATGAGAGAATACTTACCGAAAAGTGAATAAAAACTGTAATTTTCAACGAATTAAACATTTGTTTCAAGATTGACTCTTCCTCAATGTAAACACACTCATCACAGAGCAGTTCAATTTCATGCATCTTTGCTGTTATATGAGTAACAATTTAACTGATGATGAGGCTTCTTTATTGCTTTGAATTATCTATTTTGGTCAATTTTTTGATAGTTAGTGCTTTGATTAAAGCGCTGGTTGCAGAAGTAGAAATCCCCAAAAAGGAAAAAAAAAATAATAATTTGAATTTTGACATCTTGAATTCAAATTATGTTTTTCGCAATCACGAGTGTGTGTATGTAGGCGTGTGTGTTTGTGTGTGGGGTATGTATGTTTGTGTGTGGAGGGTATGTGTATGTGTGTGTAGGCATGTGTGTTTGTGTCTGTGTGCTGGCATAAGTGTGTGGGTCGTTGTGTGTATGAATGTGTATGTGGGGGGGGGGGTATGTGTACGTGTGTGTAGGCATATATGTTTGTGTGTGGGCAAGTATGAATGTGTGGGTAGTTGTGTGTATGTTTTTGTGTGTTTGTGTGTGTATGTGTAGGTGTCTGTATGTATACATGAATGTGTGAGTAGGTGTATGTGTGTGTATGTGTTTGTGTGTGTTTGTGTATGTGTGCGTGTGTGTGTGTAGTTGTGTATGTATGCGCGTGTGTGTGGGACATGGATGCAACCTGGAGACGGCTTTCGCTATAGTAGCAGCATCGTGAGGAGCCGGTCGACGGTGATGCTGCAGATTGTGGCGGTGGGAAAAATCAAAAGACGCCAAAAACAGTCAAATGAGAACAAGCAATCGTGATTGCTCAAAAAAAAAGAAGAAATACCCATAACAGTCACTACAAAGAGATATGAGTAACAATCACTTTTCCTGTTTTCCTGTTCTGTTTAAACAATTTAGGGGATCATTCTGGAAACCCTCTGGCTGCTCAGATCGTTGACCTACCTAAGTATTTCAAAGAAAAATCTGAAAAAAGCGAATTTGAGAAAAAATTAGATCTGGAATTTTGCATCTACACGCTTAAATTTTTTGTTTGTTTAAACAAATTTCAGCGTGAAGAATCTTTAATCACTTGGCTTTTGCACAAGTCGTTTGCCAGATATTCCTTCCATTATCATTAAGTTAAATCTTTATTTTTTTCATTCAATCATTCCAACGATGGGATTTTTATGAAGGGCTCTAGCTGGTTTTTTAAACCCCTATATCAGCCATAAAAAGACACAATAAGAGAGTTTCCCCACCGCTCACATGATACCTTCGATAGATAGGCAACCTTCCACGGTTTTTGTTTTTTGTCCATCTAGACCGCAACGGTTGACTAGTCACCGTATATTCGCGCACAATGTATCGAATCTCCTCGCACAAAGAGAAAGTCCATGCTACACTGTCGTAATTGAAACAAAAGGCCCTCTTTAGCTGGGGAGCCCTCGGTGCATGCTCTAAATAGGCTGTGATTGAGTGGTCGGGAAGTGGATTATTCCAGATTCGTTCTGGCTCATCTGCGAACCGTTCGCACGACTCCGTTCGTGAACGGTAGACCCTTCTTGGCGGGGGAGCCACTTAATTTTGGGATTACAGGGCATACGAAACAGGTACAGTGTTATTGTTTTCGCGTAAAGATAGGAATAAGTAAGCAGTCGATGAATGGTTTGAAAGCCAGAATAGAAAGCAATTCCGTTTGTTTGTTTGGTTTTTTTTTTTCAATTTGAAGAGAAATGATCTCATTTTGACAAACACGCTGCAGAGTTTATTGTGCGGTTAATAATCGTCAATTAAGGCACATTTAATTATAGATGTAGCATCAATAACCTCATTATCTGCTACATTGTTTCTGATTTCATCTTGTATTGCTATGTGTCCAACTTTCATTTGCTCAATTTGAGCAGACATTGTTAAAATGCTCTGGTGCTATTGATGACCTATGAAAGATTTAATTATAACTGATCCGGATAGCAATTTCCTTATGAATCTGTTACATTGCTGGTTGTTGAATCTTTATCAGTGAGTCTTCAACACCTACTTTCCGGGTCTGTAGGCAGTGGTACATCGAAGATGATTCTATCTTGACATGTCTCTGACATTTTTAAAGCACAAATCTCTAATTTCGCTTTGAACTTATCGTTTACAAGAAACTTATTAGGAGAAACTATAGCCAAAAAAATCCTAGATCTGTGGTGCTCAACCTTTTTCTGCCAAAGTGCCGCACTCCACATTATTGTCAATTCTCGCGGGCCATGACACATTGTTGCTAAAACCCCTATAGGGGCCTTATCGTTTACAAGAAACTTATTAGGAGAAACTATAGCCAAAAAAATCCTTGATCTGTGGTGCTCAACCTTTTTCTGCCAAAGTGCCGCACTCCACATTATTGTCAATTCTCGCGGGCCATGACACATTGCTGTTAGAACTCCTATAGGGGCCTTAATTGTTGCTATCATCACTTGATGCTTATTTTATTAAATGCATATGCTTTTCAAAACCCGATTTCTGAACATTTAGCTCCAAATTTGTGACATTGTCACCAAACGTACTTTTCGGATTTGTGATATTGAACGTACCATGTCTGCTGGTGGAAAATTTCTGCATCTATTTTGCACTACGCATTACATTAATTTAGTAGGTCATTTGCACTAATTACATCCAATAAATGTTTTCCATTAACAGTACCTTGAGTTATTTCGGCTGATCCGTCTCATTTACTACCTGTCACTGACGTTTTTAGTTATATGTTCTAAAGCGATTGTCACATCCTTTGATGTAATCTTATTCCTCTAAAATATCGCAGTATTTTTGAGACGTCCTGTATATTGTTAAATACAAAGATAGAAATCAAAATTTAACAGTGTTTCGATTGTCTCTCCAACTGCATTATTGTTTATGCAAAGTGAAATCCGCTGCAATTAGATGTATGACTTCCTCTTAATTCATAATTTTTTAAGCAGACAAAATAGATCCACATAGAGTCCCAATCAGATGTGTAATCAGTCTTTTAGTTCAGCAGTCGGCAATCAACTACGTATTTAACCTTTTCCATAAAAAATGCTATATATGTGTGTGCGTGTTTTAGTGTTTTGTTTAAAAAAATACAGCTCATGAAAAAGGAACCTGAAGCAACTGCCCCCCCCCCCCATTCTACCTGCCTCGTCATGTCCTCAATTGAATTTGAGAAGTAGAAGGATACCTCTTTACACCGATCAATTAATCGCAATCGGAACCCGAGGTACTACAGTTTGTTTTTCAACCTATTTTTAAAGCTGCGCTCGTTTTTTCGCCAGTTTCGCGGAGGGTTAAGGTAATGCAGATCGCAGCGGCACGCAATTACGCTCTTTTAGGGCTGCTGATGTAATTGGCCGGCCACATAAATCAGAACCAGAGGGCCTTGTTGTGTTACAGCACACGAAAGGTCGGCTGGAAAAAAAGTGACAGTGAAAAGGAATAATTGCTCTCATTTTCGGAGAGGCGATAACCTTCGGAGAAGGAATATTCATTTTTTCTTTTGCGTGATGTGGCGGAATGTGTTCGGGAATTCTTCGCAAAAAAAAAAGTTTTCAATGGATGCTCTGAACAAAAATTTCAAGAATGTTTTATTTGTTGAACTACCAGCTGCGCAAGCATGTAACCTTTGAGTGTGCGTGTGTATCGAAGTTGATTTTGTGGAACTAATTATCTGAGAAAACCAATTTCCCTTTCGCATTGAATTGATCGTGACTCGGGATTCAATTGGCTCTCTGGTTCTGGAAAATTTACAAATTCCTACTTGATGAGTTTCGATAAACAGTAAAACTTGCCTACAACGATACTGTTGAGACCTAAAAAAAATATTGTTGCAGACAGGTTATCGCTATGTACAGATTATTTATGCTGACATTTTGCTGGGACCCACGAAAATATCGTTACAGACAGGCTTGTTGTTATAGACAGTATTGGTATAGACAGAAGATTTCACTGTATGACAGGTACGGGAAATCTCGACAGACAGATTATTGCTCGTTTACATAGAGTAGACGGCATCGGAACATGAACAACAGCAATAATCAATGTCAAGTATATCAATCTTACATAAGGTCGTCGTAAAAGTCTTCTTTTTTATTGAGCAATCACGATTGCTTATTGCTTTCATTTGACTGTTTTTGGCGTCCTATCATTTTATTTTCCCACCGCCACCCTCCGCACCATGACCGTCGACCGTCTCCTCACGATGCTGCTCCTATAGCGAAAGCCGTCTCCAGGTTGCATCCATGTCCTACACACACGCGCATACATACACAACTACACACACACACACAAACACATACACGCATGCAAAGACATACACACACGTATACATACAGACATCTATACATACACACAACTACCCACACACTCATGCCAGCACACAGACACAAACACACATGCCTACACACCTACGCATACCCCTACACACAAACACACATACCCCTACACACAAACACACACTCCTACGTACACACACTCGTGATTGCGAAAAACATAATTTGAATTCAAGATGTCAAAATTCAAATTATTTTTTCTTTTTATTTATTTATTTTTGCTTTTTTTAACATACACGTCCGAACCCAACAAAGCTTTTGATACACCAAGGTGTTGATATCTCATGAAACATTAATAAATTATATTCAATTTTATACTTGCATTATAAGTGACATTGCTTGTTTTAGCTCTAAATGAAAATACTGATTTGCAGGAAAAAGCAAGATTTCTTCAGTAATCCGGCGTTGGTCAGACAATGATTGTCTACCACTTTTGAACTGTTTTGACCACCTATGAAAATTTTCAAAGTTCATACAGTTTTCACTATTCACTTTAGTCATTCTAGAGCTTGCATTAGCTGGCTTTTCCCCTTCAGTAATAAAAAAAGAAAAACAAATGTGGGATTTTCAAAGAAGACCCAACATCGTTTAACCTAAATTTGAGGATATAAACAGGGCAATGTTGATTAACCAGCTGATTAAAACTCATTCCGGTGATGCCAATTTAAGATCCTAAATGTATCAAATGTAATATATATAAGAGACGTAAGAAGTGACAGGTTTGTGAACTCCTCAGTGTTGCTAATCCTCAAAGAGAAAATCTCAGATCCTAGATTCTAAACTTATGGCATCGAAGTAAAAATGTGCAAAATTTCAATGCTCTAATTTTCAATTAAAAAACTGTTTTGACGCAGACAAGTAACAATTTCAGAACCAGTAAAAGTTTTTCGCTGACCAGCGCCGTCCAGCTGGACCAGTGTTTGAAGATATTAAGTTGAGTCAATCCGGAAGTTGTAGCAGTGAAATGAATGAAGAGTACATAAAAGTTCTCGAAATCGTGATCACCGCACACAAACTCTATGTAAACGAGCAATTTCTTTTATAGTCTTCCACTAAGGCCACCGAAGTACGTTGACACCAAAGCAAATTACATATTTCTTAAGTTGCAACAACTCTTTTTGCACAAACTCACTCGCCAATTAAAAGCACACTAAATCTATTGCGAGAAGAGTATCTCAACTCGTTCTCCACTTTTTAATTGATCGCACGCGTGTAATAATCCAGCTTTCCTTGCAGCAATTACAATGAAAAAGTAATCATTAACCGGGCGGAACTCCAGCCACTTCATTACTCTTTTTTTCGGCAGCGGTTCCTTAACTGCGACCGTAGTGGACGCGAGCCGCTCGTTAGATGGATCTCATTGTTTAGAAAGAGCCGCACCGAAATGCCAACAAATGGAGTTTCTTTGCCAATGCCGGTTGACGGTCACAATTAATTGTGTGGAAAAAGAGCTGGTGTACATTTCATTATGGCTCGTTTTTTTTTCAAATGCGGTGTGCCAGTCATGGTCCAGTTCTTTGAAGGTCCGGACGGTATTGGGAAAAAGACATCATAATCTAATTAAGATTATCTTATTCCGTAAATTAACGAGCTTTGTCCTACACTATTCCGTAGTCAATGCATTATCTGATAAAAAGTTATCGATTTCTTTTTGTATGATAGATAACATTTTTTTTTTGTAGGCAATGGATTATCTATTCAAAAGTTATTACTTTCTTTTATTTTTTATTGATAATAGATACTTTGGCTGTTACACAAAAAAACCTCTTCCTTCTGAATTAATTTATTCGATTTTTTTTTCTTTTTTACGTTTGGAATTTAATCAGTGTTACACAACGATAACTACAGAGTTCAACAATAAACAACCATGTTCCCACATTTATATCACTTAAAAAAAAGTACTCCCCCCCCCCCTTCATGTATCTCACCTGTTGCGCGGGAAGGACTTAGGTCCATAGGCAGTTGGAGCTGAAACCTTTTTTTAAATCGACGGCTCTGTACCAAACCTTAGATCGGGGATTCCCAAACTGGGTGTCGTGGAATTCTGGGGATCTGCAAGAAGAGACCAGGGATTCCACGTATTGTCCATGTTATCATACGCTTAGGCTAGTGTGGAGTGAGAAAATCCAAATTCTTCAAATGGTGCCGCGAATCTTAAAAGTTTGGGAACCCGTGCCTACCTGCCTTAGATGTTACCTTATTTAATTATTTAATGTACAAGTTGTTTTTCATTTCTTTGAGAAAAACCATTTTCGAAAATATATCTTAAAAACATTCGCGAAATAAGAATGTGTACCCATAGGCAGGCCTGCTTTTGGTTCCGCAAGCAACAAGGACAAATGAAAGATTTCGAGTTTCACCTACAAGACAAAATATCTTTTCATAAAATTATTTGCGCTTAATCAAGTTTTCTGCTAACAGATCATTTTGGCATAACTATTTTCCGGTTTTACTGGATATATAAGAGTTCATATAAGATGTTTTTGTCCGACTTTTCGCCTGACAAGCCTCAAACATTTCGATCGCAAATCAATTCACAGGAGAAGTCCTGTGTTTTAAAGCCATTTTCTCCCCAGAGTCAACAATTATCTTCCGCGGCACAGGAACCTATATAATTTGTTAGTGCATTGTTGTTACGTATGTTTAACAATCATGCTTAAATTTAAAAAAAAACTAAAATAGTGAAAATTTTCCCGTTAATGTGTAGAAAAGAGCAATTTCATGACACACTTCAAATTTAGACCTCTTTGGACTTTTTAAAACTCCGGAAAACCCCCTATGTGAACCCTTGAGCATCAAGGGACCTCTGTGCAAAAGTTGGAAAACAACTGACGCAAACTGGATTTGTACAAGGAACGTACACACACGCACATACATTCATTCAAAGAAAAATATATTCATCTTTGATATTCGCCAGTAGAGCTACAAAAGCTAAAAGAAAAAACATCATATCTGTTCTTCGCGTGAAAATATGAAATGACTTTCGTGGATAAACCATGAAGCTGAATCAAATTTTCTACGCTCGCTCAACAGGCAAAATTACAAGGTTGCAGAGAAAATTATTTCCTGTATTATTATTTTTTTTTTTTTCGTGATGCATTTCGAAACATTAAAAGAAATCTCGGATATTATCGTTAACGGGCAGGATCTTTCCTCGTTAAGTCGCAGTTTAATTTACCTTATTAAATTTATTTTACGTGTATGTTTAGAAAACAAATTAAATGAAAAGTTTACTTTCCAAAACATAAGCCGCAGCTTAACGCAACAGAATTGAGAAATGTACCAAACAAGGAAGTTGGAAGTAAAGTATGTTAAATAACTTCAGATTGGCCAATCGCATCTTTGGTAATGGAGGAAAAAACGATTGTTTGTTCAATATTGTCTACACTTAATTTGAAATTTACCGGAGGAAAAGTTAATGTCGTCTGTGCTTCGGGTGGAAAATTTCTTATCGCATTCTAGAACGTGATTCAAGTGCTAATATTCAGGTTAGAATAATACTTCGGAAGAAAAATGGCGCTGCTAACGATTTCAGTATCAGAAAAGTGAATCATAAAATGGGAAATGGCACAATCTGCAGCATCCACGCTGAACAACTTTTTAAAAAATAATGATAACATTTAACGTATTTAATCTTCGAGAAAAACTACTTATATTCCTTATCAGTGACAAGATTCTATGGAACAACAATTTGATTTATGTAATTTTGGAATTAAGACTAGTAAAATTTTTTATTTGTAAATACTTCACTTCTAATTTTCATTGTCAACCAACTTTTTCAATGAGACGTTACCACAAGTGGTTATAACCGTGACAAAAAAAAAAATGTTTCACAAAATTTGGGCAGTACAGTGGAAGACCATTATAACGCACACCTTGGGACCAGCGCTTTTGCGTTACACAGGTTTTTGCGTTATATAGATCATTTCACAAATTTTGAAACTAATATTCAGAATATATCTATATATTAGCACTTCAGAATGAGTTTTATCTGCAATGAGTATTAAAGCACCAATATTACAATTAGTTATTTACAAATATGTTTCACAATAAAAAAAATAGTGCATTATCCTGCACTTCAGCTAGCTTCATGGTTTGCATAACAGCTGCATTTTCAAGAGCTATCTGGTATTTTCTATTTACTGTAAGTACTAAATTTCCTTTAAAAGCTTTGAATTAAGATGGAAAAATTAAAAACTGTTTCAAAATTTAATTTGCCTTACAATTTTTCTGTTTACAAAGCAAAACAGAGGGATTTTTTAAACTTCAAAACCTATTGTTTACTTCTGAAAAGCTGTGCGTTTTATAGAGAATTGCGTTATATAGGTCGGCGTTATAACGGTCTTCTACTGTATAAATGAAATTTGCCTCAGGTCTAAGGTGGTATGCTCAACGCCCAGCAGAAAACGTGAAGTACAAATAAATTATACTAACGATAAACCAAACACACAATATTCAAACAGCTTAACCATAATCGGAAATCGTCATTTTCTGTGTGATATCGGCAGAAATGCAATTTATCTTCCCTCTTATGTACTTGATAAGCGGCCGAAAATAAAAAAGATTTGTGGCGTACTCAAAAATGCTCAGTTTTCTATTCTTCTATTCCTAAAAAAATTTAATCTCGACGAATATTCGTAGCCAAGTTTTATTTCGAACAGCGACTTGGATGTGAAAATAAATTCCATGTTAAGTCAAAATTCGAAGAAATATAATTATGCAATTGAGAATTCGACCGCAACTAAGCATCGTTCTGACTTATATAAAAAAAAGTCTATGGTGTCGACGTATGCATCAGAAGTACATTGAAGAGCTCTGATCCATTGCGAAAGATTACTGTCAACATTATGTTTTAAATCGTTTATGAATAAAGACAGCAGAGTTTATGAAGAATGATTCATAATATAAAGTGGTTATCTCTAGATTCTGTGCGCAAAATTTTGTTAAAGAATGTTTGAATCACCGTTTCAGTGTGCAAATTCTCTCTCATTTTTTTCGTATAAAATAATATTGATTGTATGTAAGTAGATGTCCTCAGAAAAATTTTATAGAGTCAATGGATTGGTACCAGGTTTAGCTTCAGGACTAATATCAACCAGGCTTAGCCGCTACCTAGGCACTAAGGAGAGGGACGAATGGCGTGTACTAGCATGTTTTTCGAGCGTTTTCTAGTTAAGTCACAGATTCGGTTATTGCTAGAAGGAGCATTGTATTTTCACTGGTATGTACTACATACGAACAGGGATTGATGGCGTGTACTAGCATGTTTTTCGAGCGTTTTCTAGTTAAGTCACAGATTCGGTTATTGCTAGAAGGAGCATTGTATTTTCACTGGTATGTACTACATACGAACAGGGATTGATGGCGTGTACTAGCATGTTTTTCGAGCGTTTTCTAGTTAAGTCACAGATTCAGTTATTGCTAGAAGGAGCATTGTATTTTCACTGGTATGTACTACATACGAACAAAAGGAGGATTCACGTTTAATATACTACTTGTAGAATAATATGAATGATATAACGGAAAAACATTTATTAAATTAAAAAAAGTAAACATAATTTTCTTTTTTTTTTAATTTTCCAATTGCACATTCAAAAACAATTTGAATTCAAAAAATTGCATTAAATCTATAAATGAAAATAAGCAGTCCGGTAGCGTTCCCAGGGTGATTCCTGAGAAAGAGCAGGGCATCTACACAGATGAAACCAATTTATTTCTTCGTGAAGATACAGCGTACAAAAAGGATCAGAAACCACTTTGATGGGACACCAGATGTTTTCTTAGGCAAACATGGCCAGAAATCAGACAAAACATGGCGACAGACTTGATCCTAAGCCACTGAGGGACATTGAGAATCTGTTTTAGCCGTGGTTTATTCGGATTGCGATTTTTGAGTTCCTCATGAAAAGAATCCCTGAAGATGTTCTTTATTAAACATTTGATATTATTAAAAGAAAGTCTTGAGTGAGATATCTGAAGTTAGTACTCAAACATAGATAGTAATATTTCATCTAATAAAATGTGCAACAGTCTGATAACAATTAAATCTGTAAATTTCCTTTGACCTGCACCGCCATTTTTAAATGCTTAGATCTATACAGTACCTGGTAGCAAGGTGCTCCAACAAAAAAAAAACTTTACTGGCTCTGACGACATGTGCTTCCATTTCGTGTCGACAGTGAAAGTTAAATCACCATTCGAAAGCGGATGATTTTTCAATGTCGACATCTTCCTTCCCTGAAATTGATGTTCGCTGGGAAGTGACGGCACTGTAAAGATGGTAAGAGTTAAACATTTTATCTTCATCAGACCTGGACCGCCTTTTATAAATGGCTCTGGTCGCAAGAGGTATTCAAAAAAAAAAGCTTTACTGGCTCTGACGACACGTGCTTCCATTTCGTGTCGACAGTGAAAGTTAAATCACCATTCGAAAGCGGAAGATTTTTCAATGTCGACATCTTCCTTCCCTGAAATTGATGTTCGCTGGGAAGTGACGACACTGTGAGGATGGAAAGAGTTAAACATTTAATCTTCATCAGACCTGGACCGCCTTTTATAAATGGCCCTGGTCGCAAGAGGTATTCCAAAAAAAAAAAAAAAAGCTTTACTGGCTCTGACGACACGTGCTTCCATTTCGTGTCGACAGTGAAAGTTAAATCACCATTCGAAAGCGGAAGATTTTTCAATGTCGACATCTTCCTTCCCTGAAATTGATGTTCGCTGGGAAGTGACGACACTGTAAGGATGGTAAGGGGTAAATATTTAATCTTCATCAGACCTGGACCGCCTTTTATAAATGGCCCTGGTCGCAAGAGGTATTCCAAAAAAAAAAAAAAAAAAAGCTTTACTGGCTCTGACGACACGTGCTTCCATTTCGTGTCGACAGTGAAAGTTAAATCACCATTCGAAAGCGGAAGATTTTTCAATGTCGACATCTTCCTTCCCTGAAATTGATGTTCGCTGGGAAGTGACGACACTGTAACGATGTTTGGAAGTTGAAAGCACCCTGTTCCTGGTGTCACGCTTGGAGTGACGCTGCCGTTCTTTTCTAGAACAAGTGATGTGAGACGCATTCCTCCCCGCGCAGTCAATGCTCGATATAGGCGGGAGAACATGCACTTGAGCAATCCGGGACGGATTCGGAATTAATTCTGTTGGGTTCGTCGATGATCCGGCTGCCAAAAACGAAATCACACGCGATTTGTCGGAATTATGAAATACTTGACCAAAAATGTTTCACAGTGTTCTATAGTAAAGGGGATCTTATAGACGAAATTTCAAGTTTGTAGGAGAAAAATTAAAAGAGTTATGTCACTAGAGTTTCCAATCCCGCGTCGAATTCAGTCCCGCAGGATTTCGGGATTGTAAAGTGGTGCCAATCCCGTGGGATCTCGCGGGATTGACTTTATTCTTCAAGAAATTAAATTTTTATGACAAAGAGAAAAGTTGTGCTTTTTTGGATAGACCTCTTTTATTACTTGAATTAGTAGTCTTTTTGAATTCCGTACAGCAATTGTAAAGTACTACGAAGTCAGATCCTAATTAGCAATTATCGTTTGGTACGCAAAAGTGTGCCGCTCGTATGGGATGGTAAAGGATTTTTACTCTAAAAATAATACGCTTGATGAAAACACGCGCTGTGGCTCCACTGCGATTGGTTTTACTAAAATTAAATAATTGTGGACAGTGAGAAAAATATCCGCATTTACACCATCACCTTCTGAAATAGATTTTTCATTCCTCATGCTTTGTTTTTGCCCAAGAATTTCAGACAAAAACGATGTCTGTTGTATATGTGTTTTGCTGTATCCCATTTAACTTGCACTTATAATACCTTTGTTTCTTCATTAACGTTGTTCAGTGTATCATTGAATTTGATTCATTACAGCAAGGGGTGAATACTGCTTGATTTCACTATTTCACAAAGTCGCAGTCTCAGTAAAAGTTGTTTGGATAACTTCGCTAATTTTACCGCTCACTTAAAAGAGGAATTCAAAAACATGAGCAGCTTAACTTACTGCACTGTCATGAGAGTCATTCTGTGTTTCATACAAATTTTTGTCCTCCCTTTTAAAGTCGTGTCGAATACATAAATAATGTCAGATTTTTCATTGCTTTCTTCTTTGGAGTGCACTTTTTGTAACTTTTAGGTTTTGAGTGCATTACTAAAGTTTACAGAAGTGCTCCAACATTGCATTCAGGCTACTCCGCGAGTTTTAGAAAATGTATTACACTTTCTTAACTTTTTAAAGCGTAATTTACTGGATTTTAAATTTTAGTGATAGTTTTTGAAAATGCTTATAAGTTTTACGCATTTTCTCAATGCGTAAAACTTATCTGTCAATTGCTGAACGTATGAAAATTGAAACCTCCGAATGAGAATACCAATTCATTCTCAGAAAAATATATTCTACTTTTATTGTTTTCTGAAATGGTAAGTCCATTGTTGGTCAAATGTGACACACAGTTTTACTTGCTCTTCTTACAGATATACGAAGAAGAAGATTCAAACTTCAGATGATGCTTGTGAAAATAATCGTTTTATAAGCGGCAAAAGCTGTAAAACACTTGAATGGAAAAAAAAATGAGGGATTGAGAGCAAAATCCCGCTAAATATCCTGTGGGATCCCGCAGGATTTGGGATCGGGATTTCGGGATTGGAAACCCTATATGGCACGTTCAATATTCCGGACTTTTTTCCTTTTTTTTTTTTTTGAAATTAGTATTTCATATAAAAAACCGATAAAATATCAAACTTCATTATAAAATGTTCTTCAAACAATAATAAAACATATTATAAGCGTTTGAAACGATTAATTAAAGATTGTACATTTTTTAAAAAATCAGGAAAAAAACCTCGCTTTTCAGACGAGAATCCACGGTTGGAAGAATGAATCACCCTCTATCTCACAATCCTTATGTGTCAGTGCTGTCAATCCCAAAACGAAAAATGATTTCACAGATTATAATAGGCAGAATGTAAAGAGCCAACTACAAAAAAAAAAGAAGTAATTGAATCATTTACTAAATGATTAGCAGCTGTTTAAAGTGTGTGTCCGGTATACTGGTCGCCGGGTCTGAAGGGGTTAAATAGCAGATGCAAGTCTCTTTACTGTTCAGTGAAGGAATGTCCAATACCAACAACAGGAGTCTGTCAAAACAAAGACTACCTGCGCAAGGTTGTAGAAGTTGTGTAAAAAAAAGAGTCATTGATACGAGGACAAAATCAGCGACAGAGACTATTTTTGCCTCTAAATTGCACAAGTAAAATCCATCCGGGCGACTTTAAGACCTTGCCCTTTAAAATTTGCAATAAAGAACAGCTGGTCCTCTAAAGTATTGATGGAGTTGAATATACAAACATTCCAATGGAGCAAGGGATGCCTAACTTTCCCAATTCACGACTTTCTTTGAATATTTAGAAGTTTCTCACGTCATTTTAGACTAGTCTATCTCTATGTGCCCATTTCGCGTCATCCCTCACCGCTCCCTCTCCTTTATCGGCCCGACTTGGGAAACCCTAGTATATTGTTACACAATTAATTATTTCTGAAATTTATTCTTCATCTTCGATTCATTTTAGATTTGGAAATGTAGATTTCCCCGATATCTATGTTAGTGATTCTGTTCAAGATTGAACATTGACCAACTCTCTGAGTTCAATTTTAAAAAATTCACTAACTGTGGCGCAAATGTCACCAGCTTTGCAATTTCTGAAGCATCCGGTTTTGTAGTGTCTTCAGATTGCGACGGAAAAGACGAGGAGTTCGATCTGAGAGCTGCACATTTTTTCGATCCTGCTGTAAAAAGATACTTTGGTTTCAAAAACTTTTAAACCAATAAAATCGGCAGGAACAGCACTTTTAAAGCCTTTCAGAGATAAGGAGAACATTTTTTAAAGTTAACATAAAAATGTATGACTCGTGGAAATATTTGACTCACACAGACTGAAATTACCGAATTTTTTATCCTCATTGTTGCAGATATTACAAAAAATGAGTTTTACCGTGTCATTAATCTTATAAAAATACGTTCAACTGCTTAAATGCACTTAATAAAAATTATTTCAGTTTTCAATAACCTTTAGAAAGACTCCATTCAACATTTCCCCCCATCAGATCTGTGAAAAATACTAAATCCGATCTCTACTGTCCTCTTCTTCCACTTCCCCTCCCCCCCCCCTGATACTATGAGGAAAACACTTAACCGTGACTGATGGCAGTAAGATACACTATCAGGGCAGTAAATGGATGTCAGACGAAACATATGCCAATGATTCATCTACTTACATCAATTTATAATAATGAACTTACTCGGTAACCTCTTCTCGAAGTCGTGCTCAAGTGTTGACCGAATTCAATTAGACCTCAAATTATTTTATAATACTATTATACGTCTTTTGGAGAGAGGATTGGTTGTGAAATGAACAAAGAGTCAGACTCATGGGGAGAAGAATAACTGAAAACTAAATTGCCAAAGGATTTTGGTATGAAACAGCTACTTATGCCAATCATTTAGTTTTATAATTGTGAGAGGAAAAGATGATAAATATTTTCCCATAACATCAAATATAGATAGCATGACTAAATTTTAATCGATTTTCACAATAGCAACTACTAACTTACCAGAAAAGATTCGTTTGCCCCTGTCTGGTTTTTCAAACCAACCGTTGATGTCGATAAACATTCCACGTAAATACAAAGCAAAAACTACCATTTCTAGCAAATACTTGCGACATCGACAAGTCCCCCGTCATAGACCTATACTGCTGCGGGCCGGTAAACCACGTTATCTACAAAAATGAGTTTTTGAGATAGTTTAAGGAACACTTTTTCACTGCTCACAAACCATGGGTGCCCGCCTGGGGTGGGGGGTGGACCGCGTCATTGAAACTTTTAGGGGAGAGGCTTCAAGGTTTTTTTTTTATCTTGCTCTTGGGGGAGTCCTTGATGCTTGGGGGGGTGCACCACTGCTCTTTGGGGGGGGGGCACCTCTGCCGAAAACTCTAGTCAAATGTTGGAATTTGACATTCTTTTCATGCATTATTTTTAGCGGAATGTAAATAAGGAAATTTGTATGATCATATAAAAATAAAATGGATAACAAAATGCAAAAAACTGAAAAACGAAACTTTCTGTCACTGCTGTTTGCCTACTCAGCGCAGTATATCCGTATAACTACGCCCATCATCCTCGGCAACCAGAAACAAATCGTCAGATTCTCACTTCTCTTCGAATTCACTGAACTGCAGTGAAACATTCTAAGAATTCACGCTCGGTACAAAGGAACGAAAGCCTGAGAAAATGGTCATCGGCTATGCCTGCCCACTTTCCAAAATAAAACCACTTCATTTCACGGAGTGTGGTGGCAACACATGCTGCGGCGTGGGTCACTAACACTTTAACACTGTTTCTTCTTGGGTGCATTTTCCGCGTGGGAAACCGTCGTGGAAGAGTGTTATTGGCAACTTTTTTACTTCCTAATGGTACAGACAGCATAGAAACAAGTGGTTGTGTGTTTTGCACGCATCATGGGTCCTGTTTGTGGGAAATCATCGCCTAAACATGCGAAGAATTTATGCAATTTAATGTGAAGAAAACATCATGAAACATTTCCCGAAAACGTATGCTGTTTCTAAACCAAAATATACATGCATTCCATTCAATTTTCAGAGATTTCGGACGCAGTGTTGCTTTTGGTGCAGTCAACCTTAAAAATAACTATTATTTTTACTTAAAATATTTTTATTTATTCTATTCTGAAGAATGAAAATATTTTTATTTATTCTATTCTGAAGAATGAAACGAAAATAAACTTATTTACAAAGCAAGATATTTGAATCACAAAAAACGAACTACTTCCACACGCTATCGACTGCTTGAATACTTTTCCTTGCTACTGAAATCTGCATAGAGTCAAACAAATAAAGCAGTTTGTATTTACTTTATGACAGATCAAGAATTAAAATTCCAGCACAATATCAACAAAGTACGCATTGTGATTTCAAAAAGGTTTTTGAACTCGTTTCAAAAATGTTTTCGAATGATAAATAATCCATGATTTCGTAATGCGTTTTTTACTCATGTGTTCAGTCTCTCTGAGCTAAACAAGCATCACTTGGTTACAACGTTTTTATTTGAAATTTTTCCTTTAAAAAAAACTGTCAATAAAGATCGAGTTCGATCTCGGCCAATTAAAAATTGTAAGGTAAAATTTTGACAACATTCAGTATTATGGACACTGAACAGCTATCAGTCCCGACGCAAACCGTCAGAGATTCTCCAAGTCCAGGCTACTGTGGACCACCACCAAAGGCGCGCAACTTTGTGGATTAAAAAAAAAAAAAAAAAAATTTAAACTTCATTTGATACATTTAAATCTTATTTACTAATTTTTTGCGTATTTTTCGATGCGTTTATTCATGTTTCTATACATTTTTAGAACTATGGTCTAATTTCACTGAACATAATTTTTACTACCACAGCTCGAGATAAAAAATTCAAAAAGTATACGAATAAATGTTATCACAATGTTATAATAAAAAGTGAAAAATTCACTTTTTTTTTAAAAGAAAAGTCGCCAAATTTAAAAACTTGGCGAGATATTGAAAATATTTAGAGATTCCACTGTTCGCATGCAGCAGGACATGCATTTGCAAAGCGTGTGAAAGGTTTCTCACCGAAACTCAACCCGCTAAATTTGGTGACTTTTGGGAAAGTTTTGGCGGGACATTAAGACCTCAGATATCGATTACGGGGACACGAGAACAAATAATTAATGCGTCCTAAAACATGATTTACGATGTTTTTTTTCGATTGCTTCTTATTCAGATTATTTTCCACATTTTTACACTATCATTTGGTGTCATGGTTAGAATCTGAGGAACAACTAAATCAGAAAATCTTAAGTTCTAGTATCGAGTTGATGTGTCACGATACTCAATATGGGTTTCCAAATTTTTTGTTGGAAGCAGTGTGGTTCCTACAAAAAATGGCGTTGAACGGTTAAATCGAGTGTCTTTGAATGTTCTTTTCGCCGTCGATGTTGTATTTCGGAATGTGCCTCTTTAACCCAATTTTTATGTTCATATGTTTTAATGTTCAAGTTAAAGTTGTAACTCGCTTTAGAATGTGGAACTGTCATTTTCTCGAGTCGAATTTAAATTGCTCTCTCAATTATAAAAGCTATTCGTTAGTAAATTGAACAAGATGACCATTTGACGAACTGGATGGACAGATTAACAACCGACCCCATCACTATCTTTATTCCTCTAAGTCAGCGTTTCTTAAGTTGATTAATTAATGGAACCTTTTTTAATGTCCATTTTTTTTTCACGGAACCCCTGGTATTTCTTCGGCAATATAGTTTGATTGTAACTTTCTGAAAATGGGTTGCTTGTAACAAAAAAGAAAATTATTCAAACAATACTTATCGTCCCCAAATATTAACTTCAAAAATTAACCCCAGATTTCTGAAATCATTTTAAACAAAATACTGGCATTAATTTGAATTTCTGCCGTAAAAATGAATCAAAAATATCGTTTTAACAAAATTTTTGTCTTCTTGTCCTGCGCAGGTCAAAGGTTGTAGATAGACAGTAAATGGTTTTTAATCTGCAACTCATTTTGATATTGTTAAATTCCGTAAATAATTATTTTTATGATTAATTTGTTGTAATCTGGTTAAATTCGGCGTTTATTAAATTATCTTTCATCTATAATTGTCTTAGTAACGTAACCTGTAAATAGTTTCTTGTTATGAATACACAACCCCCTTACATTCGAATGAAGTATACGGTCCCCTTATTTCTCATTGATAAGATTCGGGAATGAATAAAAAGAAAATATGAGAAATTGGAAGAAAGTTGTAGAATTTTGTCGAACTTTTCGAAGCGGTATAAAACGCCGTGCGTCTTGTGAATGAGTCCAGAGTCAGTTATGCTTTTTAACTGTCTGAGATTCCTCTGAGCCGTTACAGTGTTTATTGTGAGGCATTAGCCCTGTGTTTTTGCGTATTTGGATGTAAATACGTGTGCCATTCGTTGGGTTTACGGTGTTGATTGATATTTTCTTAATTGCTGATGATTGATTTAGCAGTTGTAACTACATTGCCTGTACATAGCTGTAAATAAATCTCCTGTGCTTTTCGAAAGAACTGTGTCGTCATTCAAAGAAAGTTTGAAGCTGCACCGAACGCGTAACAATATTTTCTCTCTGACAGTGTTCATGAAAATATTCATTACAAACTTCGCACTAACCCCTTGTTTTCTCGGTTTTTAAGTTAATTTTGAATTACAGTCGAGTCGCGCTACAACGCGATTCGACTAACGCGAAACGGCTATAACGCGAGTTTTTCATAAGCAACGAATTTTAGAGCTAACGTGAATACCTCGCCCGTAACACGAAAGTTTTCGTGAAGAAATCGCTGGATGTGAGCATAGACTTCGATACTGGCTACTAAATATTGGTACCGATCAGATGTGCTTTACAGCACCAACCATCATCATGCTCAGCTGTTTTAGTTATAATAATAATTATTATTACTTTATCTTAGGTACAGTAGTGTAATAGTGTTGCATTTCGTTGTTATTATTATTATTTCATACTCTACACCCAGTATTGCACTTTGGGTGTAATAGTACAGTAGTGTAATAGTGTAACAGTACAGTTATATACCCTACTGTTACACTATTACACTACTGTACACCCAGTATTGCACTTTGGGTGTAATAGTACAGTAGTGTAATAGTACAGTAGAGTAGTGTAACAGTAGTGTAATAGTGTTGCATTTCGTTGTTATTATTATTATTTCATACTCTACACCCAGTATTGCACTTTGTCTTATTCTCCCATTGATCATTGATTTTGTCCATCATAACAGAATTTTATATTGACTATCGTTTTTTTTTTTTTTTGATGTAGTATAAATTCAGTTCTTTATGTAGAAAACGTTGACATATACTTAAGGAATGGTATAAAACAGTCTGAAGGGTGTTTGCAAGTGTCTAAAATAATTGTTTATGTTTTTAAAAAAGTCGTATACACACCTTTTTTCACAACGCGAAACTTCGACTTACGCGAGGGGTCTTTGAACGCATCCCTCGCGTAAGTCGGAATTCGACTGTAAAAGGAAGAATTAAAGCCATGCGGAACCCTTGCATAAGACTCGTGGAACCGTTTGGTTCCGCGGAACACAAGTTAAGAAACGCTGCTCTAAGTTAAGCTCCTTTTTTCACAACGCGAAATTTCGACTTACGCGAGGGATCTTGGAACGCATCCCTCGCGTAAGTCGGAATTCCACTGTAAAAGGAAGAATTAAAGCCATGCGGAACCCTTGCATAAGACTCGTGGAACCGTGGGGGTTCCGCGGAACACAAGTTAAGAAACGCTGCTCTAAGTTAAGCTCCTTTTTTCACAACGCGAAATTTCGACTTACGCGAGGGGTCTTGGAACGCATCCCTCGCGTAAGTCGGAATTCGACTGTAAAAGGAAGAATTAAAGCCATGCGGAACCCCTGCATAAGACTCGTGGAACCGTTTGGTTCCGCGGAACACAATTTAAGAAACGCTGCTCTAAGTTAAATCCAGCCTTTTCCCGTCAAATATTAATTTGCTGTATAAAATATTTCTTAAACGCTGTGGTAAACAAAGCGCATCCTTTCCCAACGGGGCGCGGAACGTTTTCGTATGCGACGTTGATGACATTTCCATTCTTGTCCTCGCTTCCGTGTGCGACAAAATATTAAACTATACCATCCGAAGTCAACTGCGACGTCAGGAGAGCGCTCGATTTGACTCGCTCACCCGTTTGACTTCCAAGTCACGTGTCTTCCCACGGTCCACTTCACCTTTTTGTAATTCTTGTACAGTAATTAGTAAGTATCATGGAGAGCTATGACAGGTTATTATTTTTGCGCAATTTACGCTAAACATGTTAAAAATAATGTATCAAAATTTTGAACATTGCAATAAATAGAAAACAAATTATACAGTACATCTTCAGACTATGAGTGCCATTGGTAATTAATACATGGAATATAAATTTTTCGTATAATTAGATTGAGGTCCCGATTATTTGTTCTAACAACAGATCCAGTACATAAAGGTATCCAATTAAATAATCAATGAAGCGTACGGTTGCAAAAGTACGTTTCTCCAAAAACAAAACCTAGAAAAAAAAATCACTTATCTATCGCTACGAAAAGATATGAATTACAATAACATGATTGAGTTTAAGTAATTTGACTTTAGTTAAAACTTCTTGCAAATTCCATTACAAATGCATAAAACACTCAAAATTTACCAAAACATGACAACTATTTGAAGAATGAATACCATCTTTTTAACAAGTAGAAGTTTGAAATTCATGCCATTAGTTTAGGATAGATAAATGTAAAAAAAAAAAAAAAAATAGGGGAGAAAAATGTATTTTACCGTAAGTTTGTGAAACCCCCTGATACACACGTTTACATTTGTTTTAGAGTGAATATTAAGATTTTTTTTTTATATATAGCGATAGATAGGGGTGTTTAAATACAATAAAAAAATTCGGATCATACAAATGATATAAAGTATCAAAACTTTGGTAAAAACTCCTTTTTTCCAGCTGAGCTATCAAGGTTTTGTAGAACTAAGACGAACATGTTTGGTATTGTCCATTTTTGGACCATTGCTACAATAAGTAACAAATTGATTAGAATCGAATCATTTTGCAAGGCTTTGTATTAGACACTAATTAGGAACGAACAGTCATTTTATCCTTCTTTGACTAGCTCGAAGAATTCAATTTCAATATTTTTACTGCACTGCTCTAGAATAAAATTCATTGTTTTTCAACCCTGAGGGAAATTCTCCGATACTTTTCACAGAAACTCTAAATCTTGAAGCAGTGCATGAAAAATAAGTTACGTTTATTACATTAATTTTTGCATTCGATTCGTCATACAATTACATGTTTTTAATGTTAGGTAATATAACTTACGTTAAAACATTTTCAATACAATTATTTTTATCGGTTTTTTTTTTCTCAATTGGGTGAAAAACCCCTAAATACACCATTACCGCCATATACCAGTAATTTGTACCACTTCCAGCTGAAAGCCGACACAAATAATAATTGTTATTAAACAACATATTTAAAGCAATGAAATGCAAACAAAAATACAAAATGCAAAACAAACTGTAAAAAATATATATTTTAGCTCACTTATGAAAAATTCAAATGGTTCCAAATAAAGCAAAGAAATGTTTTTAACTTGTATGCTAATAAAAAGGCTTATAGAATCAAAAATTTAATTTTGCATGGTAATCCTGTAAAAATCTACATACAATCTAAATAAAACACAATGAATAAATGTATAAGTTGATGCGCCTTATAATATTAACCTTAATTTTTAAAGTCAACAACCACGCAAAGCGCATTATAGCGATTGCATTCCTTATCGTTAAACAATCTACCTCAACGGAACAATAATATTAAGATATATTCCCTTTTAACTTCAAGATTATTTCTGCATTTTTACAACGTCTCATACCAAAGATTAACTAAAGCATTCATGAATGCAATGACTACATGAAATTCGACCTTGGCAGAGGTCATGGTTACCTAATAAATGCAATCCAAACTACTAATCCCTTGTCAAACAATTTTTTTACTAAGCGGTATTCAGTGATGCATGCATTTTGAAACACAGAGACATCCTTACCTTTATTATTCGGATTGATGCAAACAAACGGAAGATGAAGAAATAGGTTGAACAAACATCAACGGAAGAATCTTTGACGTTACTTGTCCCGATAACACACAGAACGAGTAATGTTCGAAGAGTTGAACAACTTAACGCGAATCCTATAAGTCTTTGGGAACATGGAAATGAATCGTTCATAAAAGATTGAAATGGTGCAAAATAGGTCTTTTTTGGAATTCCAAGAAACTGTTTTGCCTGTAACGCGCATTATGTTCAAATTGTATCTGTATTTCTCTGTATCTATGTTTGGTTTGGAATCGAACCACAATGACGTGCGAACCACCTGCGCTACCAAGGCCCCAGTCTATGTTCAAACATTACGACAACCATTACAAACAACAGCAAACAGTCCGTTGCCACAATTGTAGCACATGGAAATTAATTGTTTATTAAAGACTAAAATAGGTGCTAAATTCCAAGGGGCCATTTCACCTCTAGCGTGTATTATGTTAAAAAATTTATGACAACCATTACAAACAACGCAATAAACGCAGTCCGTTGCCATAATTGTAGCACAGATGTTGCCAAGTTGTTTGTTGGTTTGGTTTATTGAGAACATACATTTCGAGTTCGTCTTCTTGGTCTCACTGGAACCGTTTATGAACTCACGTCCAATATGACAGATAGTCCAATACAGGCACATAGTGTAGAACAGAATTAACAGCACAGAGAAGGAAGTTACAACCAGGACAAAGGGCGGGAATCGAACTAAAATGGCGCGCGAACCAACTGCGCTACCGAGGCCCCACTCTATGTTCAAACATTACGACAAGCATTACAAACAACAACAAACAGTCCGTTGCCACAATGGGGTTGTTTCCTTCAGTCAAAAGTAGCATACTTTTTGTCACTGAAATTGATAGAATAAGCAAAAATAATAATAATAACATGGACCCCCAAAAATACTTTCATTTTCCCAACAGTTATTTTTCAATTATTTTTTTTATATGTCCGATTTTGGAACCAAGGCATGATCTTTATGACGTCACAAATGATGCTCTAGGCGCATCTTTCTATCGCGTTTCTACGTTATAATAATCAAGAAGCGAATTAAAATTGCACTCTGCGCTTGCTACCAATCATATCGTTGCCAATGCACGTGAGTAAAGATGCGAATTAAATATTTTGCACTGTAAATGGCAACACTGAATGGCATTTCATCATTTGTGATGTCATCGGCAGAAGTATAAACAGTAAAAGCATACCGATTAAAGTAAATTTTTTAAAAATATTAAGCTTAAAGAAATTATTTAAAAGATGGTCAGATCCTATGTTTTTAAGCATGCTCTTTCAGAAAAAAAAATACTTTTAAAATTTTGGAAACGACCCCATTGTAGCACATGGAAATTAATCACTCAATTAAAGAAATAGGTGTTAAATTCCAAGGGACCATTTCACCTCTAGCGTGTATTATTTCTTCTTTTCTTCTTTCACACACACAGATTGAGGTTTCTGATATTCCATTAGGGAAGCTTATACCTCTATTAATCCACAATGTTTGCAGGATTTTGTTTTTCCAGGACAGTACAAAGACAACACAATAGATGGTGGTGCCATCTATGCACAGTTCGAGAGACAATTTAGAACCAGGCCAGGAGCCGAATAACTTCCTAGTCTGGCACCCCCAGAGGTATCGTTTCACTTGAAGGATATTGTGACCACGAGCATATTTAACGTCGCCCAGTCACCATTAATGACGACGGTTTATCTTCGACCAGTGAGGATCGAACCCGAGACCCTCCGGTCCTGAGTCCAATGCCTTACCGATCAGGCTACCACGGCCCTGCGTGTATTATGTTCAAAATTTTACGATAGCCATTGCAAACAACAGCAAACAGCCCGTTGCCACAATTAAAAATTATTGCTCAATGAAACGTTTGATCATAGTTGAAGTGCCTTAAAAGTTGGTGTCATGGTTACTTGGCGTCATAAGCGAGAAGGTGCTCAAATTAAATCTTCTGGTTGAATTTAGTGATGCGCAAATTTCTATAAATAGAATAATTTTGTTATTTTATTTTGAAGAACCAAATATTGTGATTGATGTTGGAAATAACGTCTTGCAAATTAGCCCCCTACACAGCTTAAATGTATCCTTGCTGCTATCTTTTACGAATTAACATTTGCTGATCCAAACAGCAGTTTGGACACCATGTTTAGAAATAAGTAATGTGTTTGCACTTATTGAGTCTGACCGTTCAACTTTCATAGCTAAAATTTTCAACAAGAGCAAAAACCGCCACATTTCTTCCGAAATGACCGCTTGTTGTAGAGTTTCAATTTTTGGCAATCAGTTTTTTACTATAAGTGTGCGTTTAGTCCATTGAGAAGAGATAAAGTAGGGGCAGTCAAGACTCTCATCCGTGAAGAAAGAGACGTAATAGATTCTAAAGACAAGCATTGGGGGGGGGGGGGGGGGGGGTTCGCCTCGGTTTATTTCGCTAGTTTCATGCAAAAATTGTCAACCTTTCGTCGATGTTGAGTCACGTGACTTGAGGTCTTTGCCTCAGCTTTTGCTAAGCCAATGATTTGACTTTTTGTAAACTTTTTAAAAGTTTATGTTCACATAGATAATAACTTAAAATCACAATAGCGAGAATGTAACTACAAGAACAAAAAACCATTCACTGTTTAATCTGTTTTATTAATAGCTTGATTACATGAAATGTTTATTTTAAGTACCGCTCGTGTTTGAAATAGAAGGCAGGGTGAACCGTTTTTTTTGTGGAAATGATGTGAAAAATTACAGTTTTTATTATCTTGTAAACAATTTTACTCTTTTTTGTTAAAAAAAAATTTTTTTTTTCAATCGTAATATATGGTAAGTCTCCCCGTTTAAGGATTTGTTTTGCGTGTTGTTTATTATCCATATTCTCGGATTATCTGTAGTTCCGAATCTTCAGATTGCCATTATTCCCAGTTAGTCCCGATAAATGATTTTGTAATTATACATTTCGGTAAAATACCAGTATTTACCTCAGCAGCATTTTTTTTTTTTTTTTTTTCTCATCTAAATCAATTTTATAAGATTCCGGAAGTTAACAATATCATCAAACGGAATTATACCGATCTGGTTGCTTTTCCGGATCAGCTCGCGATAATTTAACATTCATTCTTCTTCGGAGCAATTTCGGATCTGCTTCGACAATTCGCACCCATCACGTGACTCCTCCGGAATACGGAACGCGATTGTTACCTCACGTCCCGAAGTGTGACAAGAGCTTAACCGGATCAAAAAGCGGCGCCATTTTCTACCAGACAACAAGAATCAGGAAATAAAAGAAATCAAATCCGTTTATACCAATTTCCACTAGTTGTGTGCTGTGGATAAAATCAATTTTAAGTGGATGGTAAGTGACGGGCTATTACGGATAAAATTACAGTTAATGTTCTATTGCCATAGAAACAGTCTGCAGCAGCAAGAATGGCAACAACATATTTAGTGTTTGATTTGGTTATAGTGCTTAGAAAGAGTAGTGTGCCGATCGACGGGGAAAAAGTGAGGTCAGATCTGAGGAAAATCCAGATGGCGCTGCGCTTGATGAGTACGTTATGCTCCTCAATCAGACTCGTTTTAAATCAGCGATTGCATGCTGATTTCGCAGTTTTAAAGCCCCGTTTTTTGGATTGAACTTATTTTTGCGCAAAAGACAAATTCTGTAATAAGTGCTAATTGTTACATGGAAATTCATTTATTTTTTGAAGCATGTAAAATTAGCTTATGCTAATTTATCTTCAATGAAAATAGTAGACTATAAGGGGCCATTCATTAGATACATAAGGGTCCCGAGGGGGAGGGGGTTGGAAAAGCCTCTACATACCCTTACTTGGGGGGAGGGGGTCAAACTCATTCTTACGTAATATTTTCCAAGTCGGTATTTCACATTAGAAATTGCGCGATCAAGTAATTTGGCAGAGATTATGTTCCATTTGCGTCTGGAAGGTAAGAAACGTGTTAGGATAAGATGTTTTTTTTATTTGTTTTACAAAAAAAAGTGTAAAATAGAATAAACGAGTCGCATTGTGTATGGCATGTTTTATTTGTAATTAATATTACATCAAAAAAAAAAAAAAAAGTCGAAAAAACATTCAGTTTATATTCTAACTTTTCAGTAACTATTTCTTTACGCAAAAGTTTAATTTAATAATGTGAATTTAATAACGATTCCAGTGATGTAACGATTCCAAGATTTGTTATTTTATCATTTTGAAAAACGAAATGGAATCGTACGTAAGAATAGGGGGGGGGGATCTTACGTACCCTTACATGGGGGGAGGGGGTTAAAAATTGCCAAAATCTTCCTTACGTAATTAATGAATGGCCCCTAAGTATTCAATAACTGCGCGTCACTCATTTCTCTACTAATAATAAAGCTGAAAGTCTCTCTCTCTGGATTTCGGTCCGGATCTCTGTGATGCGCACAGCGCCTAGGCCGTTCGGCCGATTTCTAGGCACTATAATTTGGTGGATGTGAAATCAGCGTCACTCTTGAAATTTTGTCCGATCGATTCGGGCCCGGATCTGCGTACCGAAGACCTCGCAGTGCGGGAGGGCCCACGTCCTTAAAGGGCCCAAGGGCCCAAGAAATTGAAAAAAAAAAGGGAAATAAAACTAGTACTAAGACCTATTAACGTTACAAATACACAATGCTGGCCTGTGGGGAGGGGGCCCTACAGATTTTGTTGCAGGAAGGCACCAAATTTATAGATACGGGCCTGGATAGATTGTCTTAAGATTGTGTTGCAATTCCAAGGTGGGTGCACTAAGCACAGATATGTAGATTAGTAAGGAAACCCTTCCAACCCCCATTATTTGATCTGAGATAGCAAATTTGACAGTACCTTCTGACGTATTTTCTGAGTTTGCCTTGTTGAGGACTCAAACTCGTCATTTCAAAGTTTTTCAGCCGGGGGGAGGGGGGCAAAGGGTACGTATTCGATTTATTTTATGGGGAAAACAACAAAATGCATAATTTCATCGTGTTTCTAAATCCTTGATCGTCCAAATGACTGGCCCATGTTGAGGACCCTTGTTCCTAGTAAGACTAAATCGCCTATCATCGTGAAGATTGTTGAAAATCATCATTGAAATTGACATTTTCTCATGCAATCTTCTTTTTCTTATTTTTGATGAGTCATGTGCTGAATGTGCAAAATTTGGAGCCACTTGAATCATAATTGAGAGTGAGATATTAGGCCATGCTACTCAGGCTGGCCTATTTAAAGCATTTGCCTTAATTATAGTTGAAATTCCTATTTAAATAATAACAGCATCCAGAGCTAAATTTTTGAGAAAAGGAGTGTGGAAGCTTTAATGTTTGCAAAGTTTGTTTTCTTAAGTCAATACTTTGAATTCCGACCAATCATTTTGTAAAAGTCCTCATGACACTTAAGGAAAAAAAAAGTAGGAATTGAGCTTACATCGGCTGCCGTGCAAATTAAGCACTTCCAGAATCTTATCTTATATATTTAAACGAGCAATTCTTGTGGGTATGTATACATTTCGTATCTCGAAAACGGCTCTAACGATTTGGATGAAATTTTGGATTTAATTGTAAATTAGCATTCTAAGTTGATCTACATCAGTGTTTTTTCTGTAAAAATGCGATATTTTACAAAAAAAGGTTTTTTAATATAACGTCTAATTAAGTTAAGCCTTGAAGTAAACTGTGAATTGACGCATCAGGCAGACGATTTGCAACCATAACAGTGAAAATTTGTCTCTTCTCGCTTTAAAGCATAGACTAATAATAAGAGTAGACCGAGCTATGGCAACCCTTTTGCTGCTCATAAACCAAACCATGTGACTGGTGGATATCCTAGCAACAGCGGGCGTTAATCATAGCAGACGATCAACGCCAGCGCGAAATAAAATAAATAGAAGTGATGGAACACGGAAGAATGATCTTTTATGGAGTCCGATTTGTAAATTTGTTATTCTAAGTTGTAAAAATTTTGTTAATATAGTGAGTTTTTCGTTTAGATAGTATTGTGCATTTTCTTTAGTCAATTTCAATAACTCTCTAAGCAATAAAAGATGCAAGCGACCAAGAGGAATCAGCAAACGGTAAGATTTTTACCTACAGTTTCAATTTAGGATACCGATTAGTACATTTTTGCGTTAACGCAAAACGTTTACGCCATTTCGTTCACGCCAACGCTGACAGCTCCAAATGAAATAAAAGTTACCGAAAACTGATCAAAAACTATTACTAATGTCAAAATAATGCATAACTAAAAGAAAAACAGTTCAATCTCTGCACCTGGAAGTTTTTTTTAATGAAAACACATTGTCTTAAAATACATGTCGAGTGCCAAACTATAGATAATGCTGCCATCTAGCAACCATGCTGCCAAAGTCTTCGCCAAGCCCTTCCACTAGTCACATGATACATCTATGAACCAATTTTCTTTATCAGCAAGAATGAGAAAGCTCGGTCTACTCTTATTATTAGTCTATGCTTTAAAGTTTTAAACTTGCTTAGGGTTGCCAGGCTTGGCTGATATTGGCCACTTTCGCTAATTTCAAACACACTTGGCTGAAAACAAATTCAAAAGCATTATGTAAGTCGATGTAAGGCTTTTTTCTTTTTTAAGTGAAACTATTGCTTGACCGTCCTACTTTATTTTATTTATTTATTTTCTTTCTACACTTCAAATAGTTTAATATGTTTTTTAAATCACGCATCTAAATTTTATTTCGAAGAAACTTATATCTTGAGACTGTTTATGTTTTGTTAAGACAGTTGTTATCATTTGTTGGAATGGTTTGTGGATCATCAGTTTGGATGGATATCATACTGTATGTAGCATTTTCTGGCGTAAAGTGACCAACTACACTAAAAGTACTTATTCAAAAAGAAAATCTCGATTGGGATAAAATCGTGAAACGCATCATAGTATGAAAGGAAGTATTCCGTTAAAAACCGATTTCATCACAGCAAAACTGGCTCCAAGGTCAAAATATTTTAATTACTGACAAGAAAATTGTATTGTGGAAACAAATGTGACAGATAGTTTAAAGCAAAATGTTGATTTAATTACATTCAGAATCTTCTTTGTTTGGTACTTTAGTGTTATAAGAAGGTCGAGTGCTTAATATTTCGTTAACGTGAAGCTTTTCAAGCATATTTGGAAAAGTATTGAACCTTAGAAAAACACGAGCTGACAAAAAATAATTCTTTTAAAGCCGAGCGAAGCTCGGTCGTCCAGGTACTTCATATTGAACAGCAAGAATTCGTACTTATAATCACTATATTGAACCAACCTTAGTTTGCTGTCAGAAGCTTATATAGCACGACCGCAGGTCATATTGATGAAGTCATTGCAGTATTGGTGTGATTTTGCAATGTTGAAAAACATTTCCGACTTGTTCAGAATCGTATGCTACTTTCCCAGAAACGCGACAGCTACAAAATATGTTGTTGTAGTCCCTGCTGATGTAGACTAACGCAGAGTCTGTAAGGTTTAGTAACCTTGGTTCAGATTATGTAAATAATATATAAATGAGTAGTCATGTAAATAAGTATTATAAAACTGCGTAAGGGATTGAGATTTCAAGGAAAAGGCCTTGCGAGAAAGATGCATGCCACCGCCTGGAAGGTATCTCGTCCAAGAAAAGAGGAAACGAAAAACGTAGCTGAAGTGAAACGCGGGAATTATTTTTTAGTGGAGCAAGGAGAGAAATTTTCGGAATCCCTTCACGCCAGCGTCGCACGAAGAGACGCTGCAGAGAAAGGACTGGGACGCGCTTGGTCACTCTGCCCTCGACCCTGACACTAATAAAACCACCGAGGTCGACCGATCTCTGTTCTCACGCGCGCATAACTCACATAATAATGACCAGCTGAATCTGGATGCGCAGAAAATGAAAAGGGAATTTCAAAAAATACTAACCAGGGAATCACACGATCTTTTTTTTAACACGCTTTTATTAGCTTCACCTGTATGTATGTATGTATGTATGTATCTTGTAACGGAATCTTGCGGCTCAAATTTCGCCCACTTCCTGCGATCGGATTCTTTTGAAATTTGGCACGCGACCTCAGACCCGATGACAATGAAATATTCTATAATCAAATTAATTAATTAACTCTTTTAATTGTTAGTTTCCTCCAATTTTAATCAATATTTTGGCATAAATTCAGCAATATGAAAAAGGAAAATTTTTTGAAAATACATTAAAAAATGCTCGCAAAAATTATTTTAAAATATCTATAAAAACCTTTAATTTTTCTGCATCAGACAAAATTTGTTCCAATGTTCCAAGGTAATTAGAACATGAAATATAAATGGTTTTAACTAATTTCGTACCAAAATTTAGGTGAGCCTTCAATTGGAAATTCATTGCTGATTAGACCAGTGTTGAACAAATCTTTTATACAAATGCATCTCAAATTTTCAAAGTAATATAAATATGATTTCCGCAAACATACATCAATGACTCACAGTAGCTTCACATCGGGGTGCCCTTGTCTAACTTTAAGATATTACCTCACACTCGTTTTATAAATAATTTCGTCGCCTGATGATTCTCCAACATGAGACTAAAAAACAGAAAAATAAAATAATAGTTTAAAAAACTAAAAAAACACGCTTTCGTAGCAAAATGAACTAAAAAGTGAAAAATAATCTTTGGTTGATAGTAGTTGACCAATCACTTAATTTTAATGTAATACAAAAAAGCGTGGGGGGCTTCTTATCAGTTGTCTTGAATTTCTTCCATTTGTTGTCAAGGCAAAAATGTAAATTGACCGCACCCCACGCTTTTTTGTATTGCATTAAAATTAAGTGATTGGTCAACAACCATCATTTAAAGATTATTTTTCACTTTTTAGTACATTTTGCTACGAAAGCGTGTTCTTTTAGTTTTTTTAAACTATTATTTTATTGGTGCTTAATTGCATAGTTTATTTTGATGAGGACTACAGTCTGAGTGCCTTGCCTTCCTTACGCATGATACATTTTTATTACACATATAAACAACACATGAAAGAATTTAGATCACAAAGAGGGGAAAGTACAACCGAAGCGAATGTGGGAGTCGAACCCACCGCCTCAAGTGTAAATCACACGATCTGTGCACTAAGTTGCTGCCCGTAAAGGATGCCACACTCTTGAAGTGAAACTTTTTATGCGTGGGCGTTGAAATTCTGGTCTGCAACCTTGTTGTGTGACGGAAGTGAGGTAGTTGTTTTTTGACTGTTGCCAAAAACAGTGAAAAACAATAGAAATTTTAAAGTTAGTTACGTTAATAAATTTAACAAACTAGGCTGAATTTAAACAAGCTTGGATTTTAGGCGTTTTTAACTTTAAAAATACTGTAGGTTTTCAACGATTTCTTTGATTCAAGTTAAGTCATCAGTTTAAAAGCGCAATCCACATTGCTCAAGTTCAGCCTTGAAATTAGTTTTTTAACTTTTATTAACAAAATAAACTTTATAATTACTATTATTTTTAATGAAGAAGCTAATGAAGAAGTCAAGTGCTGAAAAAACAGGAGCATGGCGTGAGAGAAACCATGCGGGTAAAGTGACAGTTCCGAATGTAAAAAAAAAAAGACATAAAAGTTTCACTTCTGTTTCGTATCTTTATAACACACAATTCTTTTATTTTCTTTACTCTCTTGAATTATTGAATTTTTTGACACTTTTCTTCCTGATACATACAGAAACAATTGGATTTCATGCAATTATTGCTAAATGAAATGAGAAAAAAATATTCTTTATCTCATTTGTCAAATCTTTATTCGTTGACAAGGTTGTTGTATGCATTCTTTTATACGCATGTATGGATGTTTATATGTATTCTTTTGAACCGGTTTTCACATTTTGATGTACAAAATAAATACCTGTTAACAAACATTTTCCATTGAAAAAATTTCATTCTTTTCTGAGACACGAAATCAAAACTTAACCCATTACCTTTCCATTGACAACTGGCAATCACCCAATCTACCGCGAAAAACCCATTATTCACTCTGACGACCCAATTCCATCCCAATGGCGATACAAATATTCTAAAAAGCATCGCCAAAAAAATGTCATGCTCCCAATTTATACCATTTTCAATTATCGACATCGCAAACGACCGCCAGAAGCAAGCGATGACCTTCATAAATCAAAGATGGCTCACCGTTGCCAACTCGGTAACCGAAATAGTCTCACGAGGAGAGCAGGAACTCGCGGAGTTGCCCGGCTTCGCGCTTTGCTGGACGCCGATATTGTTTTCCGAAAGATGTCAGATTTTTATCTTTATGGAAATAGCCTCGGACTTTTTCTTATTTTCATTTTATGGCGACTCTAATTTTCTTTTTCTCGGTTTATTGTTCAGAGCAAGGAAGGCCGCAGCGCTGATTTCATCAGGATGATTTGGGAATAGAAAAGAAAAAAAAAGAATTGAAACGGGTGCTCTGAATAAATTATCACAGCGGGTTCTCTTTAATGGGCAACGCGTGGCTACACTGATTTGAATCTCAATAAAAACTGCGGTGTTTGCCCTTTCTGTATAAAATGTAAGTCACTTGTATTTCCTTTACTTTGTGTTGCCTTTCATTTCGGGCATTGTTTGGTAATTTCTCTATGAGTACGTTTTGAATTTGAACAGCCTTTTCTTTAATTATTGGTATAGACAACCAGCGACTCCGTAGCGCAATATTTGTGATCAAGTGCGGATCCAGCAAATTTTCACGGAGGAGGGGGGAGCTATTTATTTCTAATAATTATTCCTTTATACGTTCCTAAGCCATCTTCCCCTAACACAGTGGAAGATCGTCAAAAACTTCGTTTGGTTTTTGTTTTCTTTTCTTTTGAAACTTCAATTTCTAAAAACTTCCGGAGGAGTGCGTTGAACCCCATCTTTTACGCTAATATCATCAAAGGCATCTTACAATTGCGTTGTTTTGGATTTCAATTTCGCAAAGCAGAAAATCCTCTAGAAAGTAGTAAAAGATCTCAATTCTTAATGTAGTAAGAGATGATGTGCAATTACGCTTTGAAGACTTCAATTCCAAAAAAAAACCAAATGAGATACTCTTTCTCCTAAATTCATCGAAGATTATATAGGAATGTTTTTCGAAATTCAATACAACTCCGAGAATCCTGAATCTCGGGTCAAGGGGAGGGAGTGATAAATCCCATCGCCCCTCCTTTGTGTCCTCGCTTGCACGTGGCTCTATAGTAGTTTCGATTTCGATTCCGAGTCACAACTGACTACAACTGTATTTATGTCGAGGACTGCATACTAAGTGCCTTGCCTCCAGTATTTTTTATACCGACAGATGGCAGCACCATCACCGGATCGAACAGTTAATGAGAATTTAGAACTATTCCAGGAGCTAATAGCTACCTGGTGCTAGCACCCCCAGAGGTATCGTTTCACTTGGAGGGCATTGAGACCACGAGCCTATTTAACGTCGCCCAGTCCCCTTTAATGGCGAAGGTGGATCTTCGACCATCGAGGTTCGAACTCAGGACCCTCCGGCCCCGAATCCGACACTCTACCGATCGGGATACCACGGCCCCTATAGTTGTTTAATAGCATTGAAAAAAAAATGTTGCAATACTAGCATTGCCAAACAAAGTTTAGTAATGTTTTTCCGCTGCGCAAACAAAAGACCTTTGCAGATCGTGTGAATGTTCTGTTTGACCACTTAATCAAGCGATCTTATTTTTCAGAAATAACCATTTAAAAAATATATTGCGAAGTATAGTCTGATTCCATTTGTTATGGAATTAGAAAAAGCGCTAGTTAAGACGATTCTTTCTAAATAAGGGCAGGGACCTATTTACACACCTGGGTGCCCCGGGCACTGACAAATATGATGCCCCCCCCCCCCACAAAAAAAAATATGATTGTAAGTGTTGGATACTATTTTGATAGAAAGAAAACTTTAAAATACCGATTTCATACGAAAAAAGTTAATGGTTAAGATGTTTTGCAAAGAAATGTAATATAAATCTAAAATAAATTTATGGTTTTCATGTTAAAAAATTTTTTACAGTTGCAGATGGAAAAATTATGATACAAATGGTAAAGGTAAATCATAATGTGCTTTATGCGCATCAATGATTCTTTATATATTTTTTCCTTTGTTTTCTTGTAGTAAATTCATCTATAATGTCCTCATAATCAAGTTTTAGGTCAAACTTACTTCTATTGATAACAGAGCTAATAAAGATAATTTACCATCAGAAATGAGAGCACGCAAAGGACACTTAATTCTCTTCAATAGCGAAAATGATCGTTCTCCACTACAATTGGCTAATATGCTTTCATTTAATTAAAAAAATTGTCAAATGACAAACTTTTTTTGTTTCCTTTAGTTAGAGGCTCCCGACACTGGTCCCTAAAAAAAATGATGACAGAAATTTGGTGCCCCCTTTCCTTTGGTGCCCGGACCCCGAATGCCCTGCCGTAAATCAGTCCCTGCATAAGGGGGGGGGGATCAGATGCACGTGCGGGTATACTTATACGTGTGTACTGCTTAAGTATTGTTACACATTAACATAGGCAGTTTAAATAGGGACACATAGTGGAACCAGTTTATGAAGTGTTGTGGAGGACCAAAAGAATAACTTCTAATGCAGGAAAACTTCAACTAAACGAGAAATAAAAATGAATGAAAATATTAATGCAACAGCTGGTTGAAAACACCTGTATTTTTTCTTCGGCTCAACAGTTATGGGTTTATTGTTGTAATCGTAACTCTTGAACCATCATAAAAAGCTGTTTTTCCATTGATTCTGGCAGCGGCGGTATCTTCGTCACAGCATTCCTTCTCATGTCACTAATCCAATGAACACGCCCTCCGTGCTCGACATCTCTTGCTCATTGGACTGTCATTTGCGTCATCGTTAAAAATTTCTTTTTCCTGAGCTCAGGATTGGTTGATCGCGTTATGACGTAAAAGTTTAAGCAAGTCATCGGAGTTTGAGTAAACTTTTAACAACAGTCTATAACAGAGGTTACCAAACTTCAGACCTTCGCGGACCCCCCTCCGGAAAAATTACAAGCTTCACGGACCCCCAACCCCCCGGCGCGCGCAAAAAAAAAAATAAATAAATAAAAATAAATAAATAAATAAATAAATAAATAAATAAATAAATATATATATATATATATATATATATATATATATATATATATGTATGACACAGTTCAACACAGTTCAATCTATTTTTCTCTAGTATAGTTTTTTTAGGCTTTTTTTCCGAAAAAAATTATTTATTCATTGTTCTGTATATTTTTCAGAGCTCTTGTCCGGTTTTCATTTCTTACATTATTATTTTCAGTTACGGAAGTAAAATTCTATTTAAAATTCAATTAGGCATTAAAATGTTATCACGAAATTTCTACGTCGTAATGTTGTGCAATGGATGAGTCTTGAAAATTTTGGAGCAAACGTTTTGAAGTATGTATAATTTGCCAGCTGTAAAAACATTGCCTCAATGTTTGCATTTCACTTAATATAGTTTTGAAACAATATGAACTATGTCACGCACACAAAATTAATTAATGTTCAGTGTGTTTACTTCCAAGAGTTAGGTTAGGGGGAGGGGGGCTGCGGGTCCTGCATGTACTGAAGCAAGAACTTTTTATTCCTCATAAATGCGCTTTCTTTTTAAATGAAAATATCGTTACTCGTCCTTCAATCTCAATTATGTATATTTAACTCTTTAGCTGGACCCCCAGGGGTCCGCGGACCACAGTTTGGGAAACTCTGGTCCATAATACACCCTTGTGCAAAGTAATAGAAACAAGCCTTTTTTTTTTTTTTACAAAATCACCTTTGTTTACATCATTTAACCATAAAATCGAAATTACCACTTAGACCTTTTGTCCAGCACCATTTTCACTCTACAGAGCATAGAGTCAACTAGAGTTTTGCACTTTTCTTCGAATTCTTGATCTCTAAACTATGTTTTTAGCAAAGCACAAATCATTTTTTATTTTGTTGTGCAATCAGATTTTCACTCAATGTCACACTGGCCTGCCTCTTCCATGAAGAACTACTCATGGCTAACAACAAGATATAAAGTGACCGGATTGAGAAAAAACAGCAGCAATATGTTGAAATTTATGACACTTAAAAAAAACACAATATTTATGACAAAAAAAAAACGTGACGTTATAGCGCCTAATCAACTGGTAGGTTAAACAACTGTTATAAACAAAGGTTGAACAACCTAAAAAGTTCAAAAATTGAAAAATCGCAACTTGATTCCATCAATTCGCACAAGGGCATAGAATTATGTATTATAACGACGCAATTTGTGGCAATCGCTGCCTATAAAACGAACATTAGGATTAAAAATCATCAAGTTCATTTGAAGTCCATTTTATCACCTTCAATTATCTTGGATAATTTAGCACGAATCATCACACAAATCGGGACACCATGCAAAGAATCTATTATCGAACTCATTTAAAAACTAACAAAAAAAAAAAAAAATCTCGAAATGATGTCTTGCTAGTGGTTTTTGCCATCCTGTTTTGGATTGACCCTGAGGCTTGGTCTTTTTATTCCTTGGAAAAGAGTTCACATGCACCTGGATTCGAAATGGCCACTATCGGGCGATCTTAGCAGAAGGAAAACTTAGCGGTATTTGGTGAGATTTAAAGCCGATGCTATCACAGATGGAAGTGATATTAGAAGCGTTTCGGATTATTTATTTGCTATTTTTTTCACTCGAATTGCGATATTTCCTTATGTGTTCATTTGGCTTGTCCGAGAAATGAGTTTCTGACACTGACGCTCTCGCGCCATTTTCTTTTTTTTCTTTCGGAGAGTAAGGTTACAAAAAGTTCGACGAGAAGGAAAATCATTTAAATTCAGGAAAGGTTAACACTCTGTGCTGTTCTCAACTTTGCTCTTTAAGCAAAGCCTTTTTTTTTTTTTTTAAAGAAAGAATTTCAAAATAATCTTTTTAATCCTTTTTTAAAAATAATCTTTTTGTCGCTCCAATAATATTCTTAGCGCATAGTTTTCTTTGGGACCATTTATCGGTAAGATTTGTTACCTCTGGTATTTGGCAACAAGAGGAATGTTGCTTTAGTTTTAGATTAATCAATAGGCAAGCCGCTTATGTGGTGGTTTCCTTCAGTCAAAAGTACTACTTTTAGTCATTGAAATGGATAGAATGAGCAAAAAAAATTACATGGACCCAGAAAATACTTTCATTTTTCCAACAGTTTTTTTTTTTAAATTAATTTTTTTAAATGTCCGATTTTTCAAACAAGGCGTGATCTTTATGACGTCACAAATGATGCAATTTGGCGCATCTTTCTACTACTTTTCCACGTTATGATAATCAAGCAGCGAATTAAAATTCCGCTCTGCGCTTGCTACCAACCCTATCGTTGCCAATACACGTGAGTAAAGATGCGAATTAAATATTTTGTTCTGTGAATGGCAACATTGAATGGCATTTCATCATTTGTGATGTCACACGACAGAAGTATAAACAATGAAAGCGCACCGATTGAAGTATTTTTTTTAATATTAAACTTAAATAAATTATTTAAAAAATGGTCAGATCCTATGTTTTTAAGCATGCTCTTTCAGAAAAAAAATACTTTTAAAATTTTGGAAACTACCACATTGTTGCTCGCGCGTTACTAATATCCATACTCCTAATTTAAAACAAAAAAATCAGTAACATTTGTTCAAATCCTTTCAGCCACATAGATAACATATACCAATCAAAATTAGTTTTGCGGTGAGAGCATACGTCTATTCATGGCAGCAATTTGCAAAGTATAATTTGAAAAAAACTGGTGTGCTACTAAGTGGAACTGTTATATGCATGAATGACACTGGGTGTTAATGGATTATACATAGAAGCACTTTGATACTTGGCACAAAAAAGAACTCAGTTTCAAATCATCTCTTGACATCGGAATGATTGCCGATGGACTGAAATGGTATAATACAGTCGACTCCCGCTACAACGCGATCCGACTTACGCGAAATGGCTATAACGCGATTTTTTCCCAGGTAAAGAATTTTATTCCCAACGCGAATTCTTCACCCGCAACATGAAAATTTTCCGAAGGGAATCGCGGTTTTTTCGTGATTGGACCTTCATCCTTTTGACATCGCTGAGGGCGGAAGTTCCCACACCGTACTAGTATAAACATCGCTTATACAAATAACTACTCCTCATTTTCCATTTATTTTTTTCGTTCTATATGGGAAAGTTGATGAAATATAATGACACCTAAGAGCGCTGTTTCATTTAAAGTTTGTGAAGATAGAAGGAAAAAGAGAAAGTTTCAACAACTATAGTGCATTTGTTTTTCTTACTACATAATGTACGTAACGTAGTGATTTATTCTACCTCTTCCTTTCCCATTGATCATTGATTTTGTGCATCGTAGCAGTTTTTTATGTTAAATAAAACGTTTTTTTTTAAATACAATAAATAAAAATTCAATTTTTTATTTAAGGAACAGTAATGTATAGTTAAGAAATGGTTTTTCATAACTTGAGGTGGTGTTTACAAGTGTCTTTAATCGTATGGGTATGTTTATAAAAGTATTTACACATACCCTTTTCCACAACGTGAAATTTCAACTTACGCGAACGGTCTTGGAACACATCCCTCGCGTAAGTCGGGACTCGAGTGTACACTGTTCGTGGCGAGAAATGAATGGAATACTTATAAGTTCCCGGCGTTGGCGCTCGTAGTTGAATTTCGCTGAGTGGGAGTGGATATTGTGGATAGTGTCGTGGACGTTTATTTCGTGGTATTTGTTCTTCGTCAGTTTTTGGGATGATTTTTACATCTGTTCTGTATGCCACTCAAGCAACTTTAACCTCTTCGCTTTTCCAATTTCACCAGTGTTTGAACTTTGTTTTTAAAACAGTTTGATCTTGTAGTATAGATGTGGTTTCCGCTAAATAGTAGTTCGATAAATCAGTTCTATTCTACCCAACATTGATAAAAAACGTGTTTATTATTATTACTATTATTATTATTATTTGATGACTTGTGAAAGCGATGAAAAAATCTGATGTTCTAAATACAAGGTGAGGAGGAAAAATTAAACTTTTTAATGGTTAAACTGCAAATCTTCTTCATTTCTAATCCGATATTTTTACTTGCACGCTGGACGCACAATGGCATTTCGGATGCGCCGGCATTTACAATGCCATTTGAAATGAAAGAAATAATTTGCGTGAGAAAACCATTTTCTCCTCATATCATTTTCATCTTTGATCTCTATTTAAGCTACTCACCTCCCTCCCCCTGTCTTCTATTTGTGCTGCTGGAAACGTCCGAAAGCAATCTGATCCTCCAATCTGCCTTGACCGTTGCACATTGAAAAGCAACAGCCAACAAAACGTTTTTTTTTTTTTCTTCGATCCTAAGAGAGTCTCTCTCCGAAACTGGTCATCCGGCCGATCCATTATCGAGAGGCAAACTGGATGAAAAGGAGAGCAGGGGGAGGAGACGTGGTGGGGGTGGAAACCCGATCGGGTCAGACGATGCCGGAGAAAAGGTTCGATGACTTCTATCCGCGGTGAGTTGAGTGGACGCGAATCCTTGACCAAAGAACCACCACTCGAAGATTCACTGATCTTCGGATTTAGTGTTGGAGCCAGACTAATAATAAAAGTAGACCGAGCTATGGCAACCCTTTTGCTGCTCATAAACCAAACCATGTGACTGCTGGATATCCTAGCAACAGCGGGCGTTGATCGTAGCAGACGATCCACACCAGCGAGAAATAAAATAAATAGAATTGATGGAACACGGAAGAATGATCTTTTATGGAACCCGATTTGTAAATTTGCTATTCTAAGTTGTAAATATTTCGTTAATATAGTGAGTTTTTCGTTCTAATAGTATTGTGCACTTTCTTTAGTCAATTTCAATAACTCTCTAAGCAATTAAAGATGCAAGGGCCTAAGAAGAATCGGCAAACGGTAAGATTTTTACCTACAGTTCCAGTTTAAGATACCGATTACAACATTTTTGCGTTAACGCAAAACGTTTACGCCATTACGTTCACGCCAACGCTGACGTAGCAGTTCCAAATGAAATAAAAGTTACTGAAAACTGTGAGCAAAAACTAAGTACTAATGTCAAAATAATGCATAACGAAAAGAAAAAACAGTTCAATCTCTGCATTTGGAAAAAAAAAATATGATGAAAACACATTACGTCTTAAAATACATGCCGAGTGCCAAACTATAGATAATCCTGCCAGCTGGCAACCATGCTGCCAAAGTTTTCGCCAAGCCTTCCACCAGTCACATGATGTATCCATGAACCAATTTTTTCATCAGCAAGTCTGGGAAAGCTCGGTCTACTCTTATTATTAGTCTATGGTTGGAGCGCAGTGGATGTGAATGGATCGAGTTCGAGTGGGAATTTCAGACAGGGTTGGGCAACGCCCGACCATGAGTAATTTTTACTCCATCTAATAATAGCACCATTTGCATGTAAAGGGTTTCCGCGCGCCTGGAAAGTCAGGGAAAATTATGGAAAGTATTGGACTACGATTATGATTCAAAACAGTCATAGAACAACAAGATTTTCAGCAGAAAATGCTCATAAATAATGGAAATGACAATAGGGAAGTTGCAACCTATTAAATGTTCATATTTTGGCTATTGGATATTGTTAATTGACCCTCAAAACTAAAAAATTCACCATCGCCGATTTTTAAAACACCGTGATTGATTTTTAATGAATTTTTAAAAATCCACGCGCAAAAGTGCGCTCTTCTGAAACGTCACGAGTGTACGTCACAGGGCACTAATGGGCAGCCTTCCGCCGAAGATCCCTTGTTTTCGCTAGGGACATTTTGAGCGCGCTGACATTTTTATTTTTTAGAAATTCAATAATCTTTTTGAACACACTATGGAGGCCGGATTCGTTAAAGCACAATCTAAATAATCTTCCTCAAGTAACATCAATGATGATATTCGAATATTTCCGAGAGGATGAGAGGTTTAATGTTCCAGAAACGCGAATAGTTAAATGCGAGGAGATAAGCCTTTTACGTTTCGTCTTCGAACTCGAATGCACGTCTTTCGGTTTCTCCCCTATCGGAAGAGCGCATGACGTCACTACCTACGCCATTTGACGTCACAAGCGCTTGAACTTTAAAAATTAATTTAAAAAAACTACTTATCGTATCGCAAAAATTTTTTCACCTATGATGTTCATACATGTTACTCTACCATATAAAAATAAAATTGAAAAATCGAAAACTTCCCTATTAGTCTTGAATTTCGAGTTACAGAACATAATACTTACCGAATTTTACTGTTGTAGGTGTAAAATTTACACATCTTAGCCGTTTCTTAGGCTTCTACGCGTCTGGCCCGATTTTTTTGTAAATATAATCTTTATGATCAGCGTACGGGCGCAATTATAATAAATATGGCATCCTTAACTATTGTATTCGAATAACAATTTCTTTTTTAACGAATATGACCCGTTTTACATAATCCAGAAAACTACCAGTCATAATATTGCAAATTTCTTCACCATTTCCATTTCATTCCACTTGTAGAAACAAGAAACACGACCAGCATGATCCTATTGTAATTTATGAATTCGAAAAGCATAATTTGAATTCAAAATGTCAAAACTCAAATGAATGCCAGACTGGATGCTGAATATGTACTTTTTTTTTGTTTTTAAAATACATCACACAAATGATGAGGACTGCATTTTAAAGCAGTCTCATCCATAGACTAATAATAAGAGTAGACCGAGCTATGGCAACCCTTTTGCTGCTCATAAACCAAACCATGTGACTGGTGGATATCCTAGCAACAGCGGGCGTTAATCGTAGCAGACGATCAACGCCAGCGCGAAATAAAATAAATAGAATTGATGGAACACGGAAGAATGATCTTTTATGGAGTCCGATTTGTAAATTTGTTATTCTAAGTTGTAAATATTTTGTTAATATAGTGAGTTTTTCGTTTAGATAGTATTGTGCATTTTCTTTAGTCAGTTTCAATAACTCTCTAAGCAATAAAAGATGCAAGCGACCAAGAAGAATCAGCAAACGGTAAGATTTTTACCTACAGTTTCAATTTAAGATACCGATTAGTACATTTTTGCGTTAACGCAGAACGTTTACGCCATTTCGTTCACGCCAACGCTGACAGCTCCAAATGAAATAAAAGTTACCGAAAACTGATCAAAAACTATTACTAATGTCAAAATAATGCATAACTAAAAGAAAAACAGTTCAATCTCTGCACCTGGAAGTTTTTTTTAATGAAAACACAGTCTTAAAATACATGTCGAGTGCCAAACTATAGATAATGCTGCCATCTAGCAACCATGCTGCCAAGGTCTTCGCCAAGCCCTTCCACTAGTCACATGATCAATCTATGAACCAATTTTCTTTATCAGCAAGAATGAGAAAGCTCGGTCTACTCTTATTATTAGTCTATGGTCTCATCTCCATTGCTCACATTTTAGCTGGTACTTTTCCGTTAAAGGTACGTCATTCGGATTGGCGACTTGTTTACTTCTACTACCTTGGCGACAGTAAAAAAAAAAATTCTCAGAGCGATTCTCGATATCTATTCTCCGTTTTCCACGAGAAGGCGAATGCAGAGTTCAATTTCACGCGGGGGTGATCGGTAAACCAATCCTCGTGCTTGTAAATCAGACAACCAGACAACCTTAACTTTGGCGTGCATTTTAATGTGCAAAATAAGTCAGTGTTTTTTACATCATTTGCTTCACTTGTCTGTTGCTACTTTCGTTATTCTTACATTCTAAAAACTGCTGCTTTTACGACAAAATACTATGATCCTAATATGCCTTCTGCCGAAAACAGCGTAACAGAGTCATGGGATAGTACGTGAAGAAGGTGGAGTCGAGTGCCTTCTCGTGGAAAACGCACAATATAACTACAAGCATATGTTTATGGCAACCCTAAAATTTAGAAATGTAAGCTGTTGCATGTCGCCAACTACGACATTTTAGTTTGCAATAGTGATAAATAAGTTAAAATCTAAAATAAAATAATAGTTTAAAAAACTAAAAAAACACGCTTTCGTAGCAAAATGAACTAAAAAGTGAAAAATAATCTTTGGATGATAGTAGTTGACCAATCACTTAATTTTAATGTAATACAAAAAAGCGTGGGGTGCTGTCTATTTACATTTTTGCTTGGACAACAAATGGAAGAAATTCAAGACAACTGATAAGAAGCTCCCCACGCTTTTTTGTATTACATTAAAATTAAGTGATTGGTCAACTACTATCATCCAAAGATTATTTTTCACTTTAGTTCATTTTGCTACGAAAGCGTGTTTTTTTAGTTTTTTAAACTATTATTTTATTTTTCTGCTTTTTAGTCTTATGTTGGAGAATTATCAAGCGACGAAATTATTTATAAAACGAGTGCGAGGTAATATCATAAAGTTAAGACAAGGGCACCCCGATGGGAAGCTACTGTGAGTCATCGATGTATGTTTGCAGAAATCATATTTATATTACTTTGAAAATTTGAGATGCATTTGAATAAAAGTTTTGTTCAACAATGGTCTGATCAGCAATGAATTTCCAATTGAAGGCTCACCTAAATTTTGCCATGAAATTAGTTAAAAACAATTATATTTCATGTTCTAATTACCTTGGAACATTGGAACAAATTTTGTCTGATGCAGAAAAATTAAAGGTTTTTGTAGATATTTTTAAATAATTTTTGCGAGCATTTTTTGATGTATTTTTTTTTAATTTTTCCTTTTTCACATTGTTGGATTTATGCCAAAATATTGATTAAAATTGGAGGAAACTAACAATTAAAAGGGTTAATTAATTAATTTGATTATAGAATATTGCATTGTCATCGGGTCTGAGATCGCGTGCCAAATTTCAAAAGAATCCGATCGCAGGAAGTGGGTGAAATTTTAGCTGCAAGATTCCATTACAAGATACATACATACATACATACATACAGGTGAAGCTAATAAAAGCGTGTTAAAAATTAATTTGAATTCTGAAATTTTGAATTCAAATTATGTTTTTCGCAATCACCAACTGAGACAGGACCCTACTCATTGGAGTTATTGTTTCTAGAAACAGCTCCTGTCTCCCCCCTCCCCAAGCCTGCCTCTCCTCCTGGGCGGTTACGTATGCATAGTTGTGTGTGTAAGTGTGTAGGCTTGTGTGTGTGCGTAGACCTGTGTGTATGTGTGTGACTGTGCGTGTGTGTAGGACGCCTCCGACCAAGAGAAGCGGATAGCTCAGGACCGGAGCAGCCGCGCCGCGCCGCCTGCAGAGGACGGTGGGCGGTGGTGCTGCAGAGGCTTCTGGTTCAACTGAAAAAGGCACGGAACATCAAAAACGGTCAAATGAGAACAATAAACAATCGTGATTGCTCAAAAAGTAAAAAAGGCACCAAGTGATGTACCAAGTACCTTTCCGTGTCACACATCAGTGCAATAGACGGATGGCTCACAACAGGGGCGGGAAATAGGGGGGTCAAGAGGGGGCGGTCGCACCCCCAAATTTTTTGAGAGGAATGATAAAAAGTGAGCAAATTCAATGTACGTAAATCGCCAATCAAAGTTGAAGAAAATCTTGCTGGTTCTTCGTAATAATTGATGAAACTTGACACATTTCCAGACAAGAACAAGTATTTTCCGTTTTTTAAATTATTAGAAATTCATCAAGCCTTTACCGGCCTTTTCAGAACAGAAAAAACTGATGAAGAATCATGGTTAATTTTAACGAACGACGTAATTTCCTCATATAGGCTAAATATCTCGTTCTTTTTGCTCTGCGTAAAGATGGCTATGAAAGGCCCCTGAAATGGTGTGGCTGCATGATTTTCAGAAGAAAATGCCTTGGTATTTTACATTCATTGTTACGCTCATACTTTAAGTGTGTCTATTTAATAATTGTTCATCACATATGTTTTTGAAAAACATATCTCGCATCAAAAAATGTCTTTTCTAGGGGCTCTTTAACTATGCAGTCTCCCCCCCCCCCCCCATACCTTGATAATTTGCTGTTAGCCGATATGTGTTTTGGGCCATATTGAGGTAGTTTGTATTTAAGAAACTCGACCCCCCCAAATGAAATGCTGAAATGCCGCCCCTGGCTCACAATGAATATAGCGCTATTTGTGCTAAAAATCTGCAGAGTTTTACGGTTTGATTGATTTCCAATTGATTTCAAACGACCAGGTATTCCTTTGATTGTGCAACTAATGTATCATTTCATAGATCCGTTTTCAATCACTTCTGCCGGTAATCATCTTCACGGTATCTATACTTAGTGTAGGCAAGGGTTTGAAAAAGAAAATGTCACCTGTCAAAGTCATAACTTCAACTGTCAGATACAAATCGAAAGGCCGCCTTCACTTTCCAAAGAGCTGTGATTGTTCTGCACCTACATCATCCACGCTTGACGTCCAGGAGACGTCCGGCAGAAATCTATTAAGGGGTTCAGCTTTCGAGAATGATGGACAGGAGGAACAACAATCGAGGAGAAAAGAACATATCATCAGGCTCTTTTGGAACGTGGAAGAAGGGAGAGGACGATAGTCTAACGGAAGTTTGAAAGGTCCCGATGGCTATCGGGGTAACGCAACCCACACCTGTTGAAGTCTTCTTCATGCCTGAATTGTTCCAAAGACAATGAGTGCCGGGTTTTGACACCTCCCTCCACCAGACTGAGTGAGAACTTGAACTTGGGTTAGTTGATGAAAGGTCGATTTCCGCGGAAGAAACGAGAACTAATTAACACTGCCCATCAAATGACGTCTGCTCTATTCCATCAAAGAAATCCATTTGCGAAGGAAAAACAATTTCAATAAAAGAAGTTTTCTTAATCATGATCAGATATCTCTTATACTTATATAACAGTTGTCTTTGTATTTTTTTTTCTTATCATAACGAATTTTCCATATTGAAATGCCATGAGCCATACCAAATTTCTGTTGCTTATGTGTGCTGCCACAATCTTTTTCCACTCCTAATCTAACCACAAAAGTAATCGTTTACAATTCAAAGGATTAACTATCTGCAGTACGAAGGTGCTAGAATAATCACCAGATCTGTGCAGTCGTAGAAAAAATGACCAACACCAACTCTGACTCCAAGAATGTTAGAGCTTTCGACTCAAAATCCGATTCTTTTACCCAAAAACCACTCCGACTCTGACTATGCAACACTGGCAGAGTTTTAGATTTTGAGGGAAGAAGACAGACTCTGATTCTTAGATTTTAAAAGTTTCGACTACGCACTCTGACTCGATGACAGCAAAACAAGTCCGACTCCGCGGCCCTGGTAAAAATAATAACAATCATTTTATGTAAAGTGAAATCTGAATGTTTCAAGTTTGATGAGACATCGGACAATATTACAAAATCTCATTTTCTACTAACTAAATCTAACATAGTCATTTTTAAAAAGCACAATGCAGTTTGCAAACGATTTTTTTTTCTTAAATTACAAAATTTTGCAGACTTCTACGAAGTCTCTTACTGAATTTGAAGATACCTGCAGAAAGTCTGCAGATCACTCGACAGTTAAAATTTTAAATCCTATGACCAGACGACTTTTCCTTAAACAACCCTATGTAATTTTTTTTGCAATGTTTTATCTATATTTGTTTGCAAACTTATTGTTAAACTCGATAAAAGTATCAGTTTAAGTCGAATCTTGTACTAGGGGGGAAGAGACGTTGAAGCAATTTTTCACGAGTGAACTTTTAATATCAGTTTCGAAATTATTTTAGAGATCTTAAAGCTTCCCTGCATGGCACAAATTATGGTAATGACAGTCAAACAAGCAAACAACGACATCAATGCCAGCAATTCATTTCTTTTATTTTCTTAAATCACTGAAAAAACTGCACATCGTACCCCAACCACTCATTTTCTGTCATTCTCCTGAAGTATCTCCAAAGGCGTCTTCGTGGTTTGGCAGACGAGAGGATCGACGCCTTCCTGTGGATTCCACCTCCCAGTAGCCCACCCCTCCGTCATGCCTCGACCCCCAAAGTCCGGGATCGGGGCCCAAGGTCATTTCGGGAAGTAAACATTATGTATTTCCCGCAGGTGGGAGAAGAAAATCTCAATGTTTTCGGGTCCGAAAGATAAGCACTGTCGGTGTAGATTTCGAAAACCAATAGAAGCTTTGAAGCAGGGCAATTCCTCTGGTAAGTGACTGACATCTAAGTGAAACACCGGGTATTTTGTAATTTTCAACGCAAAATATGTTATGTACTGAAAAATTTTTCTCATAAATTATTGTATTTTTCAAGCTGAACTTATATGGTACAACTGAACTCTCAAAAAATATTTGTTACTAGCTGCGTGCCCCGGCGTTGCACGGGCTACCTAAAAAATGTAAGAGCAGTCCAGTTGATGCTTTTGTAGTACACTGACACTAGTTTCTAACGCGTTAAGGAATAAATAAATGCGCGTAAAGCAAGGTTTAACTAAGGTTAGGTAACTAAAAATAAACTGCATGTAAATCACTCTTTGACTCTCAAAAATCTCTCGACATTTACTTTACGACGTGCACGGTCCTCCTCGAAAATGAAAGTTATGTCATGTGACGCGTATTTAACAATCAGGCTTGAACAAAAAAAAAAAAAAAAAAAAAACAGCAAAATTTTGCTGCAGATTGCGGCAAAATAATCGAAAAGTAAACAACTTAAACACCCTGATTACAGGAAAAGCCTTAAAAACAAAAGCCTAATTTTATTTCTTTATATTCGAGAAAAAAAATTGCAACAGATGTTTCTTTTCAATGATTTTCTTCACGCTGTAAATTTTAATAAAAGCGTTCATCCGGAAAGTTGAGTTGAAGCACTGAATAATAATTTGAATGTAGGAAAGCCTTCTAAAAATAGTGATTTGATTTTGAAATCTAAGAGTCATAATTAAAAGTTTTTAATTGATATCTCCGCAAATTATTATCGGAGAATTATGTTAAATAGCCAAACATGAAGACGGGAGGATTACGAATCCATCGATACCTGGTTCGATGGTCAGTTCACTGTCGTTCGGGAGAAGAAGCTTGGATATAGATAGATAGATAGATAGATAGATAGATAGATACTCAGATTTTATATGTATAAGATGGTTTTTTGAAAAATGTTAAAAAGCTAACTGACTGACATGCAGTTAGTTACAATGTTTTAAACATTTTATACATATATATATATATATATATATATATATATATATATATATATATATATATATATATATATATATATATATATATATATATATATATATATACATTATTTTAAATCATACAAAATGTATTTTAGGATTTCAATTTTCTTATACAACTAAATTCAGCTTTCGAGGAATCAGTACCTTGTATACGCGTCACGTTAAATTGCTAAACTTTATGTACCTTTCTCAAGAAAGTTTTTTCACAATGGTTTCAACAGATATACAGAGATTACTAAAGTGAAATTCTAAGACAATTCTGTTTGTTTTACGATACATTGAATTTTAACCAATAGTCGCTGTTGAAAATGAATAAAAAAGAAAATTTTTGGCCATAAAAACAGCCCTTTGAAGGAAAGTGTAAGCGCTAAAGCAAACAATTCACTTCGGTATAATAATGAACATATAAAAAACATGCGTGAAAATTTTAAAGAACTAGTTAGTTTTCTAGAAAAGGAACATGAGTTTTTTTAAATTGACGTTTTGACAAAACTGTGTTTGAAAGTAAAAGGGTACATGCATTTTAATACATTCTTACTGCATTCATATTTGAAGTGAGTTACTTTTAATCAACATAGAATTATGAATTTGATGTCGCTAAAAAGCTCTTTATTTGAATATCCTAAATACATAAATATTGGAAAATTATTATTATTTTTTAGGTTTTAGGGTACAAACTCCCCTTAATACATACAATAATCAAGGGGGAAAGTTTTTCTGTGTCATGTATATTTTGCATTGAATGTTACATAATGCTCACTGCTTTGTTTCAAAACATCAGTCGGATCCCAGTTGCCTGTGAAACTGTCCAGCAATCATTTAAGTAATAACTAAAAAACTGCAACACGAATTATAAGCACTGTACTAAGGTTACCAGAATTTTCTATGTGTGTGGGAATGGACGGGGAAGGGTCATAACAGTGCTTACTTCTTTATTTATTACAGTGGTACCCGCACGGCTTTGCCCGTAGTAGAAAATTAAAAGGTCATTTGGTTCGCCTGTATATTTACAAAAAATGGATAATGAATTTCTCGCCAATTGGCTACGTTCATTCGCTCTCCCATTCCACGTCATGATAATTTCGTAATTTACTCGTCCATCTTATGATAATTTTGCACCGGAAAATGTTCTAAAAATTGAAATAGGAAAAGAACAAAATCGAATTTTTGAAAAATCGCTTCGAGCTGCACACCCCCATGCTACAAACTAACTTTGTCAAATTTCATAAAAATAGGCCGAACCGTCTAGGCGCTATGCGCGTCACAGACATTCAGGCAGAGAGACTTTGAGCTTTATTAACAGTAAAGATAATTGGTTATATGGTTTAAAACTCAGGGTCCTGGGGATTTTTACTTCTCTCATCGCTGAGCCTCTAAAGTAGTCTAGTTTTTGTCTCCAGCCCCATTTTCATCACACAGAATGCACAAGCGCTAAAAATCGCATAAAAACAAGCAATTCGCAACAAAGATCTCTGCTCATCATAAATTTTAAATCGGTTGTTAACTTTTTGCCCTACAGCAAATTGTTCTAAATTGCTTCGAAATGGTGCTTAATTCTTTATTTATAATATCTTTAAGCATTGTTTGGTATTGCTTTTTGTCTCCATACTAAGCACATCTACATTGTTTTCTGTACTCATCTCGTTAAGAAATTCATGATAATGTTGAGATATTTTTTTTTCTCTCTCTGAACTCACGAACACTATTTTTAATGTTTCCATTGTCGTCTTCAGCGATTTTGAGCGGGTCACATATTCTTTCCCTTCACAAAAAAAAAAAAAAAAAAAACTGGAAGAATTACAATCATGAAAATGAGGAAATATTATATTATATATGAGGCAGTGAAAAGCAAAGGAATGTAAGTGGACATTTTCAAGTTTTGAGTAAAACACGTTTAAGGGGTCTAAGGACCTTTAATCTTCAGAATTTTCGATTTTCTGGAAAAAATACATGTTATGCATAATTTTATTCTGAACAGTTTGATACCTTATTTATTACCATACGCCAAAAACTTTTCGAGTTATTGTAAAAATGCCTAAACTTTCCCCGTAGAGATTTATGTTAACAGCAGCTGTTTAAGCCTCTTTTTCTCAGGTGCCGATTTCTTCGGTTTTCTCGTTTTGCGCGCATGATATTTCAGAAAGTTTTTTATATATTTCCGTAAAACTTTTCATGCATATTTGTCTGATACACCTTAACGATCTGAACCTAAATTTCAACTAAAAAATTAAAGTTAATATTTAAAAATAAATATTTTTTACCCAAAATTTTGGAAAGTTTCGATATTAACTTACCAAATTTCAAAAAAATAAATAAATAATTTAAAACGATATTAACTTACCAAATTTCAAAAAAATAAATAAATAATTTTAAAAAAAATAAGTAAATTTAGGTTCAGGTCATAAATATAAACCAGATAAACATACATTAAAAGTTTTACGGACATATATAAGAAACTTTCTGAGATATCATGCGCGCAAAACGAGAAAACCGAAGAAACCGGGACCTGAGAAAAAGAATCTTAAACAGCTGCTGTTAACATAAATCTCTATGGGGAAAGTTTAGGCATTTTTACAATAACTCGAAACGTTTTTGGCGTATAGTAATAAAAAAGGTATCAAATTGTTCAGAATTAAACTGTGCATAACATATATTTTTTCCAGAAAATCGAAAATTTTGAAGTTTAAAGGTCCTTAAACCCCTTAAAGATGTCCTAGGCAGTTTTTAATTGAATTTTTTTTCTAAATCATGCTATACAGCAGCACCTACCAGGACTACTAGTACTATTTCTTGCCTCAAGGTAGAGGAGAGTTTCCCCTTCCTTTTTTACCTGGTTATCTCCAAATTTTGAATTTTACAACATACATCCTTTTGCTTCTCACTGCCTCATATATATTTTTTAACTTTAATTTCCAGGGTTACTAACTTTGGCTTTTACTTTTTACGTATTGTAATATGTCATACCCATAGGTCATATCATACGGCAAAATACGCAAACGTAAAAATCCTCATGTTACAAGTACAATTTTTTTAGAAAATTGATTCTTCATATTGTGATACATAATGGTTTCTTTTTTCTGAAATGCCGTGGAACCTCGATAACTCGATTCTCTAAGGAAGCATGAAAACATGTCGACTTAAGCGGATGTCAACTTTGAGGTTTCATTATTTAATTCCTCGAGTTTTTGTATCACTTACTTACTAATGTTCACCTTCACATTATGAAAATTAGTTTTAGTAAATAAATTTTCTTTTCGTTTTCTTTTCTTGAAAAGTACACAATAAAATCACTAATTTTATTTGAATACCTCTGGAGGAATAAACCCGTAACTTCTGAAAAGAGGTGAAAAAGCTTCTGGTCAGTCAGGTCTGTTAAAGATAAAAAGTCCTACTCACAACATGTGATCATGGTGCCTTGCTCACATGTTGTCATATGGTGCCTTCATGACATAGTGCCAAAACATGTCATGGTGCCTTCTTGATCTAGTGTACTTCCATGGGTATATTTATCCTACCCTTTCCTAGTATTTTACAATTGCACCAACAGCATAGAGTGTGGTGGCTGACTCCACTGGATAAAGGATGGAATTCTCTAAAAGAGCTTTCCAGAAAAAACTGATTAAGAAACCGCATCGTAACATTCTGAGAAGAGGTCAATATGAAAGAAAGTTGATAGCAAAAATTGGACAACAATAGCAATCAGATGTCGACTTAGAGGAGTTTCTGCAAATGTGTCTCACGTTAGAGAGGTTTTTTCCCATTGAATTAGCATTGGGCCAACCATAAGAAAAATGAATGTCGAGATACCCAGATAATCGAGTTATCCGCGTGTCAAGTTATCGATGTATCAATGTATACCAAACTCAAAAAGCAATTTAAGATTCCCGGAATAAAGCGGAAATATATGCAAAAAGAACGTCACATCAATGGATTGAGTAATTTTTACTTTTCTCTATTTTATCTCAAAATATCCGTTACAATCTCAAAACGGCTCTGCCAAATTAGCTTTTAAATTTATGCTGTAATTGCGCTGTTTTTAAAATAGGCAAAGTGGCTCGTATTACATTTTTTCCTACATAGGGCAATGACTTGGTCAGATACTTCGAGGGCCGAGGAGGATACTTCGATGGCCATTACAGATCATTCCTTCGTTGCCCACCCCCCTCTATCACCTGTTTCGATCACGATTCCCTCCGGGTAACATTCTGCGCTCATATTAATGATGGATTCTGAGCCGAGTTAAACCTCGAATTTGTGAATATTATCAAGATTGATTGATTGATGGAGTACGTTTGGGCAAAGGAGGACCTAAAAGTACACATTGTATCAACCACGCCAGTCGAAGGGGGGGGGGGGAATCAGATGCAAATGTTTTCAATGTATAATAAAAGTCATTTCAACAGCAGACATTGTTCAACTAAAGTAAAGTCTCGATACGTCATCACTGAGGAGATCAAGTAATTAATACAGAATAGAGGAAAAAGTAACTGCAAGACAGCGAACCATCAATTTCGGCATTTAATTCGTATCCACTCGAATACATTTGTGTGTGTCAGTTTGAACACTGTACACTCCAGGTCCTCTCGATTAACTTGGATATAATAAGTTAACCAGCTCAATGTTCTTTTACAAATGTTCGTTTTCGATTTTCTTCACATCAGCTTAAAGATGGAAAGAAATGCGTAAAATGAAATTTGTTCTAAAATTTTATTGTTCATATTCAACGAATTATTGAAAGTAGTTACCTTTCGTGGATAGTCAAGGTTAAATTGGATATTTTGAGTTTTTTTTTTTTTTTTTTTCACAAAATGTGTGAGGACAGTTAAGCTTCAATAAACTCAAAAACAAGCTGATAGCTTCAGCTTAAACTTTATTGTCGACTTTCTCTCGTGTTTTTCGATTAAAATGTTTCAAGAGCATGGTATTTTTCACTGACATTTGCTTTTGTACAACATGTGAGGGCAGTGAATAAATCTTTTTGCAAAAATGCTAGCGGAATTAAGAATATTGTTGTCCAATCCCTCTCAGAAGAATGCGGATGACATCGTCCATCATTGTTGGCGACCCAACGACAATAAACATGAACTTCATCTTTGGAAGACTTTTAGAGTGCACTTAATCTTTCTTCTTTATCTTCCGAAACGGAATACAAATGGACACAAGAGGAATACAAATGCCAGAAATGTTGACGCAAATGCTTAAGAGACAGCAATTTCTCTTCCAGTGATAAATTGATGTTCGATAAAGTATTTTCCAGTTTTATGTATCAGCTTAATCGTGTCATACAATAAACATTAAAGTAACATTTAACTTAACAACATACCAAAATATCCAAATGAATGGAATTACTGTAGCTGGAAGCTTTTGTTAGAAACTGCACCTCTACATTCACAAACATAGGGGAGGGTGGCCCAAAGCGGGTAGGCCTTCAAATGCCTCCTGATGGTGTGTAAGAGGTGATGTATACTTATGTCGTGCTTACATGAACACCCCCGAGTTTCAATCAGTCCCAGCGAAGCAGAAGTGAATCGGCATGGAGCAACCAGGTTTAAAAATTAAAAAAAAGGAAGTTTTGTAACGTGATTAGTCAAAGATCAGTTTATTTTTAATTTATTTATTTTTATTGATTGTCAATAATATTACGTTATTCTGACACTATATCCACCTAAAAACTACGATAGTCATTTCGTTTGTTTCTTTTTTTAAATTTAAAGTTATAACTATTGAAATAAAAAACGGACCATCGGGCTAAGCGGGTATACGATTCTATCATGTATTTATTTAAAATTTCTTGACTTATGTGCTGACTCAGAATTTTCTATTTCAATAAGATAAGTACAACTTCAAAAAGTTATTTTTTAGGATGGCAATTAATTAGTCTATTAATTTAATCAATTATTTCTTTACGTCATATAAACAAATATGTTGATTTTAAATTGGATAAGTTCAACTGTTATATATATATATATATATATTTAAATGGCAGGCAGCTAGTCACCTATTTTAATCATTTATAACTTCATATTTGATTGGCAAATGTACCAAACCACAATTAGTTAAGCTTACCGGCTTTGGGCTCCCTGGTTAGGGCAAAGCGGGTTTTTCAAATGTTTGTAAAGTTTGATAATAAATAAATATTGGGTTTGAAATAATACAAAACCGCCTCTTTATTTGAAGTTCAAGAACCCTGCTGGGAAATAAAACCGAAATTGTTGCGATAAAAATTCAAAAACTACAATTTTCGAGCGTCCTTCAAAAACCTACCCGTTTTGAACCACCCTCCCCTATATGTTGCAGGACAGTAGGTCAGAGATAAAATAAATGAATGCACATTTTTAAGACACTTGTTACCAGCCCGGTAGCAAAAAAATTTTCAAGAAAATGTAAGCCAAATAAAAAATCAAAATATAGTGTGCAAGATAAACGGACTTTAGAAAAGTTATAAAATCTCAGTCGGATCCGAGAAATGTTTAAAAATAAGATGCAAAAACAAGAACATGCTACTTGTAAAATACATCCCCAAGAATACGGTAGAAATCTTTATTAGCTGATATATGCTGATTTGTGCTTAATTAACGTTGTTTTTTTCGTTTAATTCATT